>NW_015113075.1:230938-237901 GCF_001443285.1 Poecilia latipinna | reverse complement strand
TACTGATATTAATGACAATATTTAAACAGACATATTTTGTCCCAGGTCCTGCATCAAGGCACAGCCATGGAGAGGGTTTGGTAACTTCAGGCTCTGCTTTTCTTTCTTTCCTTCTTTTTCTTTTTGGGATGATATGGATTTGTTGGCATCTTCAAGTCGTGACCTTCAGCATGCTCTGGAGCAGCTAGCAGCCGAGTGTGAAGGAGTCGGGATGAGAGCCAGTTTCTAGTTTTATAGTCTGTACATCCTCTGCAAGAACAAAGAAGTTTGACCTCTTGACTAAGACTGCAAGAAAATCACAACGTCACACATTTCTTTTTTCACGCGCCGTCTCACAACTATTATCTTGTGAGACATAAAAGTTCGTCCATATAAATTGTTCTTCAGTCTGAAGGGCCCAACTTGAATCTGTCATGACAAATAAGCAGAAGACAATGGGGTAGATGGATATTTTCCTGATAATTGTAGAAGATATAAAGCATATGGAAATGTTTTATTATGCATCCATTTTATAATGTTCTAATACATTGTGCTCGTAAGATATTCTAGGTTAAGAGAAAACAGTTTTTTTGTATGTAAGATTAAGGGAAGTGGAAATCAGACAGCAGAAGTAAATTTGGAGCCAGGAGAAACATAAACTCGCAGATTAAATGTTTATTTAATTGCTTGGCCTTAAAAATATATTTAGTTTTTTTTTTTTTTTTTACATTTTACTTAAGCTGAGTTGAAGAAAAATCTAAATTGATGAAAGTCAAACTTCTCTGTTTTGACCTTTTAGATCATTTTAATGAAAGTGTGTTACATCTTTGGGGGCTCGTTTTACAGTTTTACCATTTTCAAGACATCTGAAGTGCGATATCGTGGCTGCAATATAAAAACAGGAATCAAACAGAATAGTCGCTATCAACGCTTTCGTTCAAAGCGGCTAACATTGTGCTAGCAGCGGGAGTACAGACCCCGGGAACAAATTGGAGCATCGTCACTGATGAAGATAATCTACCAGCCCTGCTGTCTGAGTTTCTGCTCCTGTTGTGTGAAAACAGCTGCTTTTGAACTGTGACAAATTCAAACTGTGACAAACCATGTTAACTCAGTGTCTCATCTATCTGATACCTTCCTCTTCCTCACCTCATCAGCTCTTTTTATGCCTCATCTGCCTGCGGCGCTCCTTATCTTCCCCGCCATACCCTCCCTCTCCCCTGCTTCGGTCCTGCTCCTGAATAGGATGCAACCAAAAATATAATTACATCTCAGAGTTTCTGATATGAAAATTAGATCATAGAAGCACGACTTGTATCGCTCCATCTCTTGATTTTATTTGTATGTAAGACTTATTTTCACAACTGGCCTTGTAGATACAGCAGCCTCGGTTTCACGTCCTGACTCTGTTGCTGCTGTAGCAACAAGAGAGATCTCCTCCTCCACATCCTCCTGGCTCACATTTGCAAAGCACAGCTTTTTTTTCCCCCTCCTTTTTTTTTTTTCCAGAGAAAAAGCTTTTACACGGTCTGAAAATCACTTCACCAGTCAACAGCACCTGCAGGCTCGCCTTTCACTCACTCTTGTCACTCTCACCCCTTAAAATCTCCACCAGCCAGAAAGCTCGAGGTAGATATGGTGCTTTATTAACGAGCGGAGCAACTGAATAAATAAATAACTTTCTGGGGGTTTAAAAGCATGACCGTAAACAGATCCGTCTTCCTTCTTGACCTAAAATACAGAAAATTCTTGTGCGGCACCCTGTGCTACTTCCTCTAACGTTTGAAGGCGACAGAGCAGGAGCCGCTTTTTCCTTAAACCCAACTCAGTTTTGAGTTACATTCATCTGGTTTGTTGTTTTGTTTGCTTTTTCTGTGTCATTGTGCAGGCTGGGAGTCTGAGGGGTGCCATGAGGAGTTTGGCATTACATGCTACCTTTCCAACAGCCAAACCCCACTGCTGCCATCAAGCCGCGTGCTCACAGTGAAGGACCTGCTTTTATCCAATCTGGGACAGAATGTAAGAGAAGCTCGGAGTCTGTCTGACGCGCGTATATTTCCCTAAAGGGCATGTTTCAGTATTTTCTCTACTATTTCTTTTGATTTTTCATGAGCATGTACAGTTTTCTTTATCTCCATGTCAGAAACCGAAGAACTATTATTTCCACAAGTATTTTAGGTGTTTGGGTGTATTAGTGCTGATTTGATTTGGTGTCAATTTGGCTGGGACTCTCGTGAATTAGATTTTAAAGCTCATTCAGTGTGCATTTGTAAGACACAGGAGAAGGAAGTCAGTAGAAATACTGTGTGAGAGCATTAGCTTGGAGACTTAGCAAACTGGCATCCTACTGAGAAATTTAAAGTGACTCTGTGATGACATATAATTTGTTTATTTGGCTCAGATACTAAGAAAAGAATTGAGCTTGTGCTTCAGCCAGATTCCTAGGGGTTGCTTTTGGTGGGAGATGAAAAATCTGTCATTTTCAAACAAATTTACCAACATTTCCTCCATTGAGGACCTTTGGGAGAAGTAGTAGTGCTCACTCTATCATCTTCTGTGCTGCCAATAATCCAGTCAACCACATATTCTCATTGGGAGGGTCTTTGTTGCTAAGAAAACAACTGTTTCCTGTTAACAACAGGAAGTCCACCTCTTTTGTTACAGACAAAATATCTTCTTCATATATGATAGTGCATTTTTTTTGTTATAAAGGCAAAGCTGCTAATGTTTGAGTATTGTCGCAAATGTGTGTCTTAAAATGTCTTTTGAAAATCAAAATGTGGAATTTATTTATTCCACATTTTCAAGAGTGTTAGGAATAAAATATAATGAACCTTTTCCATTTTTTAATCAGTATTAATGAAAAACAATCAGAGTTATTATGTGCCTTGTTTTCAAACACAGACCTCCTGGTTGCAGCCCGCTCTCCAAAAAGCAGGAAAATAATTTTCTGAACTTGTATTCCACTTTAATTTCCTTCTCCTACCTGGAATTGTGTTTGACAGGCACAGCAAATTTCTCAGCAGTCCTTGCAGGAGCTTGTGCTGAATGAGGATGAGAAGAAGCTTCTAGCTAAAGAGGGCATAAGTTTACCCTGCAAACTGCCCCTGTCCAAGGTAAATGAGCAGGTTACAGACGTAGCGCTCTTCCTGCACACACACACACACACCGTGCCAATCTGATTCACATCTTTGAAAATCTAAATCTGGAGGCACCGTTACACAACCCTTGCCAACTTCCTAACCCACTTTTGTCTCACTTACCTTTCTCCTCTTCACATTTTTTCTCGTCCTTGTTCTTACATCCGTTTCATCTTTGTGACAAGTTTGAGGAGAGGATTTTGAAGAAGATCCGGCGGAAAATCCGTAACAAACGCTCGGCTCAAGAAAGTCGGAAGAAGAAAAGGGAATATGTTGACAGGCTGGAAGGGAGGTAAGAAATCAACTTACTGCAGCACCGTCACCAGAGGTGACATTATTAGTGAGTAGCTTGAGCTAGAACATTACAAGTTTCATCTGCAATGAGTTGTACATTCTGAAACATCCTGTAACCTATCGACATATTTTAATATATGTAATTATCTTTTAAGTATAAGAGGTTTTGACACAGTTACTATTAATGATATTAATAATGATCATTTATCTGTTGTGAGTCTTTTGGGATGAAAGCACAAAAATATTCATGATGCTTTCGCTGATGGCTCAACAAAAATAAGAGCCAAACATATTAATGTCTTACAATCCCAGGTAAGATTCAACTGGAGAGAGGTGAGAATTTTTTAACAAGAATAATTTTTATTGTTCATCATACAGTGCCAACACAACCACAAAAAAAGCAAAACTCAGCAGAAGCTATGCTAATACGGATGTTATCCTAGCAACTTTTGTTTTAGCAAAAAGTCCATTGTGGCTTTTGAATTTTGTTGACCCTTATGGGGCACCGTAGAATTCAGCCTTCTTAGGAAATGCGTCATTGAGAAGCTATTACTGTTTTTTTTTATATTTGCTTGGGCACAATTTAGGAAACATTATGATCAATTTCAGTGTTACTCGTAATACGAAATACATGTTTCGCAAAAAGTGTGAAGTTGTTGTGCAAATCTGAGCACGTGTTTTCCTCTTTCCTCTTAGATTGTTACATTTTGATAATTGTGGATCAGGTTTTAATTTTAGCGTGTTGGTAATTGCAAGAAACTGTAACTGGAAGTCTAAGAGGCATGAGTGTTTTTAGTGTAGACTATTAAACATTTTTCATAAACTATTTCTCAGGACTGAGCAGCATCTAAAGCACTGCAGACCTCATTTGCCTCAGTTAAGGTCAAGATTTTATGATTTAGTTGAAAGAATTAAACCGAGCAAAAATAGCATCCATAGGAGGATTGCAAGGCTGAATTACTGCTGATCAAAAAAGAACACAAAGGCCTGTCTCACGTTTTCCTTGAGGGGAATCTGTGGATTAATGAGACAAACATGGTGGAGGTGTTATGACTGCTGTCTTGGTACAATCTGTGGCAACAGATTAATTCTGTTCTCCTGGAGGACAATGTCTGACCACCTGATTGTGAACTGAAGCTCAAGCACAACTGGGTTGTCAGAGAAGTGTCCACACCTGTGGACAGCGATTTAAAGCGCACAAGCAAGTCGACCTCGAAATTCCTGAAAAATTAAAATGAAGGTTTTGAAATGAGTCGAAGAGTGGGTCAAAATTCCTCCACTCTGGTGCTGAAGATTCGTTGGCAGCTACTGAAAGTTTCAATTTGCTTCATAAGGGATATTAATCAACACGAATACATTAAAACAACCGCGTTTTACGTGCCACGTTTAGCCACAAGGATTAACTTTCATCTGCAGTCTCCTGGTGAATTGATGGTGAAAAATAAAGAAAAACATTTGACACAAACACGGATGAACACACTGTATGTAATTTACAGGAAATGACAATAAATGGTCAGTAATTATACAAATTAGCAATTACAAAAAGCAAGTCACACCCATAGAAAAACATTTAAAGCAATGTTTTAAAAATGGCTGAAGTCAACAATCGAGCAATTGCTCTTTCACTCAGGGAGTAATGTTTGTAAAAAGCTATAATTCTTAGAATTGTCTTGTTGTTTGACAGCATCTTACATAATCTGCAATCCTTTTAGTTTACATGTTTATAATTGGTCTTGGGTGTATTATTACCAACCCTCTCATGAATCAAAAGAGGACTTTGCGATTTGGAGCAAAAAGTTTATACTGGACACAAAACAAACAAATAAAAAACAAAACAAACAAACATTTAAATCATACAGGATATGCAAGATGTGAGAGGATGTGCGACAAATGTCTCGGCGGGGCCATGAACAAATTTATAGTTTTTTTAATCATTTGTGACATAGATGTTATAATTCCTGGGAGCATCTGTAACTCTATTATCCCAAAGACATATTCCCTCTATTAGCGGCGACGGTGATATCGATTCAGTGGAGGGGACGTGCGCCCGGCCTTATCTTGAATTGTCATGTCACAGAACGATAAGAACTGTGGGACATTACGATTATCCACTACCTCATTCACTTTAGGCCATAATCTCAGGGAACATTAATGCTGCAGAAGGCCACCACTGATCAGCGGGCCAAACACAAAGAATCTGAGACGTAACCCGTTTATGTAGCAGAATCAGCACAGAGACGCACTTACAGTGGTTTCGCAAAAGTACTCACACCATTTGTACTTTTCATATGACACAAGATTTTTTTTTCTTACTAATCAAAATCCGGCAAACGCGGCATATATTTGTCATCTGTGTTAAACTAAAGGAAACATGTCAAGTTTTTGAGATCTCACAGGGTTCTGCTTAATCCATCCTCCGAGAATAAATGGAGTGACAGGCCGTGTGTGAGATTATTAATCAGAGAAGCAGCCACGATGCCCGGTGGCATTGTGCTGAAGCTGCTGCAAAAATTATCGCAAAGGTAAAATTCCTGGTAAAATAATCTGTCAGCAGGAGCGCTATTGTCATGACTTTGAAATTCATAACAAGTCCAGCTCGCAGTTTGCTTCAGACCATGAAGGAAACGCAGCAGACGTGAGAGAAAGTTCTCAGACTGAACGACACCAAAAAAAGAAGAAACATTTCAAATAAGTTGCAAAACACTCAATGTGCAGTGGAAAACTAATACTGAAGCTAGTTAGAGTCAACAGGAAGATCAATGGGGTTAAATCCTGGGCAACACTGACAGAAAATGAGTTGGAGGCTGAAAAGACTTGAGACTGGGGTGGAGGTTTGCCTTACAGCAACACAAAAAGCCCCCCCAAAAAAGAAAAAGTGTGTGGTCATAGCATGAGAAAATGTGAAAGCATCAAAGTAGGTGTACACCTGCTTTTGCAAGGCAGCGTAAATGATTCAGTGTGCTTGGAGGGAATATTTTGCACATCTTGCTGGTCCAGTATGTGGTCAGCTGCCCTGCAGCGTGTTGGTAAACCACCAAATCAGGCAGAGACACACAACAATGTGATATCCAGCTGCGAACCAAACCAAACCAAACCAAACCACCAGAGCTGTCTGTGATGCAGTTGGAAAAAGGCTTAAGCCAAACCTGAAGATGATGCAATATGACTTATCGGAGGGTAGAAGCTTTGCCGGGATTAAGCTCAATTTAGGCATTCTCCTCCCTCTCTGTCTCCAGGCTGCAGAGAGCCTTTGAGAGCCTTACCATGCAAGCTGCCAGCCAGCAAATTCGTCAGCAAGCATGAAAAGCATACCAGCCTCCCACATGTTGGCAGTTTTACCTTATCACCCCTTTTCCCCCCAAATAAAGTAAGGTGGAAGAGCATGCAGCCAAGAGCAGCAATGTCTTCAGTTTGCTGTGCTTTATCACTAATTAAGTTCAGGTTATTTATGTTGTTGTTCTATTGTTGTTTACAGATCTGCAAACTAATTCATCCATGTCAGGGAAGGAGGTAAAATAAGGGAGTTTGTTGCTAAAACACAAATAATAAT
>NW_015113075.1:224817-226290 GCF_001443285.1 Poecilia latipinna | reverse complement strand
AGAGCTGAGTCAAAAAGCGAAGATCTCGATTTACTAGTCGATCAACGTTCCCACCCTCATCTATGGTCATGAGCTTTGGGTCATGACCGAAGAACGAGATCACGGATACAAGCGGCCGAAATGGGTTTTCTCCGCAGGGTGGCTGTGCTCTCCCTTAGAGATAGGGTGAGAAGCTCGGTCATCCGGGAGGGACTCAGAGTAGAGCCACTACTCCTCCACGTCGAGAGGAGCCAGTTGAGGTGGCTCGGGCATCTGGTAAGGATGCCTCCTGGACGCCTCCCTGGTGAGGTGTTCCGGGCACGTCCCACCGGGAGGAGGCCCCGAGGAAGACCCAGGACACGCTGGAGGGACTATGTCTCTCGGCTGGCCTGGGAACGCCTTGGGGTTCCCCCGGAGGAGCTGGAAGAAGTGGCTGGGGAGAGGGAAGTCTGGGGCTCCCTTTTGAAGCTGCTGCCCCCGCGACCCGACCCCCGGATAAGCGGATAATCGTGCAAAGTGCTCGATTTGCAATGTGCAAATCGATGTGCAAAGTGACTAAATCGAGCACTTTGCACGATTTAGTCTTTTTTTTCTTTTTAAACTGATTAAACTTTTATTTGTGTTATTAATGTCTTTTGAAAATCTGAGCATTAATGCTGTTGAAATCGCTCCAATCGTGTGCTGTTAACATCTCATTCCGGCCTGACCTCCGCCGGCTCCCCTTAACAAAAGTTTCATGAGATTGTCAGTGCTATTGAGTGGAGTCAACGTTTGCTAGTAATTAAACCGGCCTCATGCAGTGCATAGCAACGGGGTGTCATTATCAAGCCCAGGGTCATAATAGGGGGATGATTCGGGGGACAGAGGAAGATGGGAGGAGGGAGCGCGGTTTGATTTAATGGACGGGATGAAGTGGATGATAACAGTCGGCCGGCGGATATTGGCAGAAGGGGGAAACAAATCCTAACAAAACACTCTTCTTCGCACTGCTTTTTGTTTTTCCGTCTTTTGCAGATTTGCACTCTCATCCTTGTGTTTCCCCCCCCCCATCTGTTGCTGCAGGATGACAGCATGCAGCTCCCAAAACCTCGAGCTTCAGAGGAAAATCCAGAAGCTGGAAGAGACTAACAAGTGAGTTATTATGCATGACCAGATCATTCGTTGTACTGATTGTTTGGTTTGAGTTTAAATATTTAAAAACTTATAAAACACAAAGTAATATTTTTGCTGAAATTTTTGTTGTTGTCGTTGGATGAGCAGGTTCAAATCGTAAAAACTTTCAGTTCACTAAAATAGGGAAAAGTGACAAACCCAGGAAGAAATCCAATCAATGAGACCTTGAAGAAAAAAGAAAGTTTAAAAATAATATTTACACACTTACATGCCACTTTTTTTAGGTACACCTGGCCAATTGCTCATTAACGCAAAGTGCAAATCAGCCAATCAGCCAATCAGCTGGCAGCAGATAAAATAAAATATGAAGGAAACTAATAA
>NW_015113075.1:204898-222363 GCF_001443285.1 Poecilia latipinna | reverse complement strand
ATTAATGCTGTTGAAATCGCTCCAATCGTGTGCTGTTAACATCTCATTCCGGCCTGACCTCCGCCGGCTCCCCTTAACAAAAGTTTCATGAGATTGTCAGTGCTATTGAGTGGAGTCAACGTTTGCTAGTAATTAAACCGGCCTCATGCAGTGCATAGCAACGGGGTGTCATTATCAAGCCCAGGGTCATAATAGGGGGATGATTCGGGGGACAGAGGAAGATGGGAGGAGGGAGCGCGGTTTGATTTAATGGACGGGATGAAGTGGATGATAACAGTCGGCCGGCGGATATTGGCAGAAGGGGGAAACAAATCCTAACAAAACACTCTTCTTCGCACTGCTTTTTGTTTTTCCGTCTTTTGCAGATTTGCACTCTCATCCTTGTGTTTCCCCCCCCCCATCTGTTGCTGCAGGATGACAGCATGCAGCTCCCAAAACCTCGAGCTTCAGAGGAAAATCCAGAAGCTGGAAGAGACTAACAAGTGAGTTATTATGCATGACCAGATCATTCGTTGTACTGATTGTTTGGTTTGAGTTTAAATATTTAAAAACTTATAAAACACAAAGTAATATTTTTGCTGAAATTTTTGTTGTTGTCGTTGGATGAGCAGGTTCAAATCGTAAAAACTTTCAGTTCACTAAAATAGGGAAAAGTGACAAACCCAGGAAGAAATCCAATCAATGAGACCTTGAAGAAAAAAGAAAGTTTAAAAATAATATTTACACACTTACATGCCACTTTTTTTAGGTACACCTGGCCAATTGCTCATTAACGCAAAGTGCAAATCAGCCAATCAGCCAATCAGCTGGCAGCAGATAAAATAAAATATGAAGGAAACTAATAATGTTGAAAAGTGGAAAATTAAATAATTGTTGCCACGTTAAATTAATGCTGTTGAAAATGATGAATATTATTTTATGTTACAATGTGTAATCAAACAAGTTGGGGAAGTTCTTATTTTTTTTATTTGGTGGATGTAATATTTTGCACACCAGTTACTTTATAAAGGCATTTATCCATTTCTATGTTTATAGCTAATCATATGTCAGAATTCAACCTCCGTAGATTTAAGGTCGCCTGGTCCAAAACGATTCGATATCAACAGCAACATTAGTTAGGGAGAGTCACAATATGGTCTAAACAAAGTAAGAAAAATAAAAAATGGATCCATTCTGTCTTTTATGAATGATTTATGGTATAATGTTGAGGGGGATATTTTCTATTTGGCTTCTCACAGCAGCATAAAGCCCAACGCTCATCATCTCAAGCTGCTTTCTTCAGTGCGACAATGAGTTTAGGAATGTTTCCGACCTGAAGTCATGAAGCATTAAGGTGGCTCTAAAAGCCAGTGGGAGTCCAATCCGCTACTAGCAGGGTGTACTTAATAATGAAGGGAGTGAGTGTGCACTTTATATTCTGCAGCCTATAGCCACAGTTGTTTTGTTAGACTAAATGGATGGATGTGCAAAAATACACAGACTAGATCATTGTAGACGTAAAAGAAAACCCAAACAAAACAAAAACAAGCAAAGTTGTCTTGTTTTTTTTAATCTGCAATGCACGGTTAAGTAAAGTCAACAAAAATATGCCCTCAGTTTGTGCATTTGGTTGCATATATTCACTTTATCTGCTGATTTATGGTAGTCTTGGTCTGCTTTCTATGACTAAGCTGGTAATTTTTCACATTGCTTATGCCCCCCTGTTGTGAATCGTCTCAGTTTTTGGTTGATCTATATTCACATAGCCCCAGCCTCCAGGGGCGCTGCTGACAGTCAGGAATTGTTTTTCCATGCATTGTGTGCCGCCTCTCTCTCTCTCTGCATGTAAACTGCCTTTGATACAAATTATATAATTTAACACCAAATTCCGCAGCTTGACTTTAATTACCGTCCGCGATCCGGTTGCGTCGCTTCCCCTCTCTGTCGCTCGGCCGTGAACCAAAAACAAGAGAGGTCGCTGGAAGAAGCCAAGTTCTTCCGCTGCCCGAAGTGTGCGGCTTCTGCTTCTTTTTGCTTCAGTTGCCAAAGATCACAGTTGCCGAGAAACTCGATGCCCGTATTTCGTCTGTGGGCCCCTTATGTGAAACTTTCACACGATCTCTTTCATCTTCTTACTCCTCTCTTTGTGTTCACAGTGCTCTGCTGGAGCAGCTACGCCAGCTACAGGCTCTCTTGCCTAATAGCTCCTGCAAAACAACAAACATCCTGGTGAGATGTAACACCAAAATACCCCCCAATTTGCACCGCTGTGGAGCATGTTCAGACGCACTGCTTCCTTTGTTGCTGATGTAGACGCGCAGGAAACGCAATAAAGCTGTAAAGAAAAAAAAAAAAAAAAAGGCATCATTACAACATTCTAGGAGTTTCCCCAGTATGTCCCTGCTGTGTGTCCCTCAAAGATCTAGAAGGAGTCTGTTTAAATGTTTGAACGGCATCTGGGCTCATGTGTTTGTCCAGGGGTTTATGTAGGTCACGTCCTCCCTTTTTCACTTTTTGTCTCTGTGCATTTGCTCACTTCCTCATCGTTTGTTCTTTCTCTTCTTCGCTTATGTGTTCACGTTGCAGGTTTTGCTCCTCTGCTTCTCTCTGCTCATTTCCTCAAATATTCAGCCGGTCCCTTACAGCCAACGCGGCCACCCAGAATATACAAGGACCGCAGGTCTGTTGACACACACCGCCTCACTTTTGTCCAGCAAACCAACACACACACACATGCAAAAAGCACACATTCGCTCACCTCCTCCACGTCTCTGCCTATCAGCGTCGTCGCGCTCCCTGCTGTCGACGAGCGAAGCGGGAGAAGCCCGTCCTCAAACTTTTTCACTTTCCTCAGTCTCCTGGGGCTTCGAGGACCTGCGAAGCCTAAAGGAGAAGCTTTGGGCCTGGACGGTCGTCTCCACGGTGCACCTCCAGTCGCTGCGCCAACGGGAACACGAGAACGGAGATGATTACGGATCTTGGCGGAGCAGAAACATATAGAAGCAGCGGTGGTGTTGGCTTGTGTGTCAGTAGAGTGAGCACTTTAATTGCTTTTTTCAGTGTCTGTGTTTGACTGTTATGATTTCAGTGGTGCACAAACTAGATGCTTCTAGCCAGAACCTGTGCGATTATGGTCGGTAGGGAGCTACAGACGCACTGATGTCTGATAAAACAAAACAAAACAGAAAAAGGAACAAGGAAACTCCTCAAGGTTCTTGTTCAGGTACATGAGAAGGAGATTCACCCCTTTATTTTATTATGCACTTTAAATACATATTGTTAAATATGTCAGGAATGAGCTTTAACTTCCTCTGTAACATTTCAGTGAAATGATGATAAAGCACAGGAGCTAAAGAGGTTTTCAAAATAAAATTTTGCTAAAATGCATTTCTTGTTTTTCTTACTCGCTTCGTGTCAGGTGTTTGTGCTGCAGTTACACGAACAGGAGGTACACAGCGCAGTTGTGCACTTGTTGCTGTTAACGGTGCCTTGGGATCGTATCCATACCGTCAGAGTAAAACCACAAACCTCAAAGAGCTTAACTCACAAACCGATGTAACAAGGAAAGGAAAACGATACTCAGTTTTTGCGACTCTTTATCGATCAAAACAGGCTAACTGAGGTCTTCCCGAGTCGACCTTTTTCAGAATAAAAGTCGTTACTAATTACTCTGGTTTTATGTTTGGGGTTGTTGTTCTGCTGGATTTCTTTTGCAGCCTCTTGCAGCGTTTATACTAGCATCGCCCTGGTTTTAATGCCATCCAGGAAGAAAAGCTTTACCCACAGAAAAAAGCGTTGGAGCGTTGTGTTTGGGGCGGTGTGCGGTGTTCGTTTTCCACCACAAATACTGCTTTGCCTGCAGGTCAGTTTTGCCCTTGTTTGGCTGAAGCTTCTTCAGCGTGTTCATTTCCTCTACAAAATTTGTGGAAAATATTCCCTTTGTTTACTTTCTACAGTGGATTTTTTTCGCCACATTCATCACTTACCCTTAATGGATAGATGTTATGGAGAAAAGAAAATCTCCCATCAACAGATTCTCCCACATCCAGACTCTAAATGTTTTGTTGTTGTTTTTTTTCCCCCAGGGCTATCTCGTAATTAGCTCCATTCATCTTTCCATAAACTCTAATCAGGTTTCCTGTGCCTGGTTTAGAAAAGCATCCCCATATCATGACGCCGTCGCCACCATGTTTCACTGTGGCAATGCTGAAGGCACACAGCATGTCTTAATTTAGGTCTTATCTCACTAGAGAATCTTTTTTTGACGTGTTTTCTGCACACTTGTTAAAATGGGACTGCTAATGGGACTCCTTTCTCGCCTCTGCCTGCAGTTCCTCCAGAGTTATCTGCTTCACTAATTACTTCACTCTTTTCTCGCCTTCCAGTGAAGGTTGCTCTTCAAGTATCGATAGCTTCGCAGGCCAGTGATTCGGGATACGACTCTACAAACCAACCCTGCTTTAGATTTCTCCAAAAGTTTCTCTCTGACCTGCTTGCTGGGCTCCTTGCTCTTAAATACTAACACCGCACGTTCCCCTAAGGCTGCTGATTCACCGACGTACCTCAGCGGCCTTCACAAAAAGCACTGACAGACACTCAGTTGGACTCCTAATGAGAGTACAGAAATTTTAACATGTAACACCCACTCTAAACTCGCTCCAATGGCTCTCCGTCACTGTAAGATCTGAGCCTTTCTGACTCATCAGTGCAGCCATGGAAATGCTCCTCCCTATCTACAACCTCAACACGTTCCCTGCCTTCCACACGGACTTCTTCACAGCAGAACAAAACTACACACAATGGGGAGATTATGGTTTAAAAAACCAAAATCTCAGTTTAAAATCGTTCTTTTGTTTTATGCAGAAAAAAAAATTATTTTAATTTAAGCTGTAAATGTATTTATTTGCAGTTTCATGCTGCTGTTTCTAAGGATTTGTAGCACCTTCAGGTTTGATCTAAAATAAAATGGTATAATAAGAAAAATACATTATTGTTAATATCATTAATCAACAGTTTGGTAAAAATGGAAAGGCTGTCGCTTAAACTGGATTTTATTACGTGGTATCAGAGTAAGAGGGGAAAAACACAGGATGTAATTTTCCTTCCACTTGATAACTATGCTATTATTTCTTTGGGTCAAATTATATAATCCCCCCCCCACCACCCTAAAAAGAAATATACATGTTAGCTTGAGAACGATCTTCACTGCATACGCCAACATTCAGGCAGAAAAAGACAGAAAAGTTCCCGTGTCTGACAACAATTAGAAAAGTGATGGACGCCGTGAAGACGCATGTGCAGACCGTGTCTGACAACAATTAGAAAAGTGATGGACGCCGTGAAGACGCATGTGCAGACCGTGTCTGACAACAATTAGAAAAGTGATGGACGCCGTGAAGACGCATGTGCAGACTGTTTCAGGACTTGCAGCATGTTCAAGCACCAAACACTTTCAGCATCAGCTGTCAGCAAAACCTCAGTCCTCCCAGTTATTATCTCGAGTGGGCTCTCTGTGGTCCATGTGCGTGCTACACAAAGAACAGATTTAAGAGATTTTTTTTTCTTTTTTCAGCATCTCCTCATAACTGAGGACGACATGATGGAGCCGAGTTAAACTTCAGCTCCATCATGATCCGTCTTGAATATCGTTCGAGTTAATATTCTCCAAGAACGCTGGACGAAATGTTTAGAAAAAGGCTGCGCCAAGTGTGTTGTGTGATGTCTAAAGTCACACATTTTTGCACAGCTAATTATGATGTATTCTAATGATGTGTTCAAGTAAGAGATAAAAAAAAAAATAACAAAGATCTTGCAAATGTATGGTTGTTGTTTTTTTGTTGTTGTTTTTTTTTTTTCCGTCCATAGTCAGGCTTTGCTGTGCTCTGGGCATCCAGGATCTCAGTATGTCTAAAGCGTTTCTGTAACTGTCCAGAACGAGTGCAGTGGCTCAAGGCAAGAGCTGCTCGGGTGCATTTAACAATTTAAGAAAAGAGGGATTTCAGCAAATCTGAACCAAAACTGCAAGTGTGCTCGCTGCACAGCCTGGAGTCTGAAATGAATTATTGATCACACAACTTTAAACAATGTGTTGCTGTGTATTAATAGAAAGTTCAGAATCTGTGGGTAGAAATTCAAACAGAATCTGATTGTCAGTTTTGAGCTGAGGTGCTGCTGCTGCCAGAAAATAAATAAATATATATATATATATATATATATGTATATGTGTGTCTATATATATATAGTGGGAAAAGATCATTTCGGGTATAAATGTCACAAGGTTTGATCATCTTGAGGGTTTATGAGCTTTTGAGTAAATTAATTTCACAACACAAAATAGCTGAACATAGTTATATTATAATAGTAAGTTAAACCTGTAATTTAATAAAGTATTTTGACATCAAAGAAATGGACACAGTGAGCTATGTGATTTTGCATTCCCTGCTTTCCATTCAGTTTAAAGGGGTGGTGACCTTTAAAGGGGTGGTATTATATCCTTTCCAGGCATATGGTACCATTTTATAGAACAATCAAGTAACTATGTCAGCTTCAGTTGCAACTATGCTGTTTATATCAAACATAACTCGAAAGAAATTCAACCTCATTTAACTTGAAATTAGTCTTTGTCTCGTCAAGATGCTCCTACTTTTTGTCATCACAATGCCTTTCCGTTATGCTGTTTATTTCTATGGGCAGAAATTAACTTCAATTGTTAGTTTTCAATTATTGTTAAGTTTTAAAAGTTCAAATAATTTCAGTTTTTAATGATATTAAAAATGATTTGGATCACCTTTTATCTCCATGTGTTTACTCAGTGGATAATCTTGTATTTTTTTTTTTTTTTTTTTTTTTTAAGGTGACATATTAAATATTAAATTCTTGAGCTGGTTCAAAAAACAAACCATAAATCTTGGATTATTTAAGTAATATATTATCTTTGCCGTGATGTCTGGTGGGGTGGATGCTACAAAAGGACCCCAGAATCAAATCCCATATAAGATCCTCTGTAATCTTGTGGCGGCTCTGCATTTAGCAAACATTCAGAAAACCGATCTTCAGAGGACGTTTAAAGTCGAAGCTGAACAACCTCAGGAAGTCATGTGGAGAGAGTCTCCAGAAATATTTCTAAAAGAAAATAATCTGTCAAAAGTTATATTTTTCTTTTACCGCCGGAGGTAGAAATTGGTGTTTGACAATGGAAGAAGAAGAAGGAGAAGAAGGAGAAGAAGAAGAAGAAGAAGAAGAAGAAGAAGAAGAAGAAGAATGAATTGAAATGAAAAATATTCTGTTTTCTCTTTACCTTTCTGAAAGTGTGTCCACATTGTTCAGCTTATTCTGAAGTGATGACGAATATGCATTAAAGTGACAACTAACTGATCGTGTTTAAAGGTTTTTTTTTTCTTGTCCTCCTTCATTTTTCATTTAATCTTTATCACAAGTTTGTTTTCGTTTTGTTTTTTTTTTTTTGTTTTTTTGTCAGAATGTGCTCGACCGAGCAAGAACACTGAAGAGCAAGCTGGCTTTTGTGATCCTTCCGAGAAAGCCCACTGCAGCGTCTAGTCGACACAAAGAAGGGAGGCGGAAATCTGCTTGAATAAAAAGCCTGCCAGTCCGCTTCAGCGTGACAGAAGAGCTGTAGTTCAGCTCGAAGCGCCAACGTTCACAAAAACAAACAAACAAAAAAAATCATCTTGCTTTTATTTTTCCTCATTTTGAGCAGCGACATAATGAGTTGAGAGAGAGAGGCGCTACGTTTAAGATTCTTCCCCAGCTCTACTACTTAATTGCCTGTAAGAGTCTGACGAAAATGAAAGCCGACACCTTTAAGCACCTTGAAGAGCTGCTGCAGAATGTAAATGAGCTGGAGGAGTCGTTACCAGCCGAACGTACATCTCCAGCAGACTTGGTAAACATTCAATGAAAGCAAAATACATATTATACATATTACTATAAACGTGTCCAATGAGTTTAGGAGGAAAGCTTGTTATCAATAGAAGCTAAATGGCTGGAAAGCCTCCATGAGAGATTGGATTGTACCCACTGATTGTGAGATAATGACAGAATGTATTATTTAAGTCTCTCCTTGTTTCATTGCTCTTTCATTTGTATTCACAATCCTCCATGTTGAGATAACTCTACAAAAAAACAAAACAAAACAAAACAAAAAAAAAAAAAAATCCAATGCAAACAATTGCCTTCAGTCATCTAGAGTCAACCTCTGGGTAATTGAATCTGGGTACAAAGCCAGCTGTTCTTTGAAGGTCTCAGAGCTTTGATAGAGAGCATTAGAGATGCACGATGAAGACCAAGGAGTAGAGCAGGAATATGTCCGGGGACAAAATTTTGCGGAGATGTTCAAAGCAGCGTTTGGTTATAAAACACTGTCCCAGCTTTGAACACGTCACAGACTGCAGTCGATGATAAAAGAACTAGAAAAACGGCTAATAAGGAGAGTAATAATCAGGCAATCAACTAAGATGCACAAGATAAACTATGGGGAAGCTGAAGAGATCCACAGCTCGAGTGGAATGAAGAAAGACGCTGTTAAGAGAAAACCTTTAAAATAAAGTCAGTCAGCAGAGGAAAGGGGTTCAATTCAGTCTGCTGGGATCCACTGGTATAGTTCTGGTTACTCTACTTTCGCTGTCATATAAAATCTAAATGAGACAGACCGAAGACTGGGTGTTAAATAAATAAATAAATAAATAAATAAATAAATAAATAAATAAATAAATAAATAAATAAATAATAATAATAATAATAATAATAATAATAATAATAATAATAATAATAATAATAAAAACAAATAACTTCTCCTTTTTTGATCATGAAGAAATTATAAAACAAGAATATTTTTACTTTATTTTTTTTTTTTTAAATTAAAGTGAAAAATAAAAACTGATGACAGCGGGATGATGAAGCTTTTCTCCCTGCCCTCCCAGGTCCTGTGATTATAATAACAGCCAGCAGCGCTGACTGAGCTGTGCGCACCCACAGTGCGCCGTCCAGCGGCAGAATGAGCCCATCGACTATAAAAGCATCCAGTCCGGCGGCTTTGCTCTTCACATTCTCAGGATGAAGAGGCTGACGCATCGTGTCAGAATAGGCTGATGCATTTTAATATCCCCCTTCTTCATTTTATTTTTATTTATTATTATTTTTATTTTTAAATTATGGATAGCTTAAGTTTCCATTTGGAGCACCGATAACATGTGAACGGAGTGTTTTTTGGGAGACCAGGAGGAGGAAGATGGGGATTTTTTTGTCTCCACACCTGCGCGCTCTCAGTGCGGAGGTTACTCTAACACAGGAGGAGAAGCTGGAGACCTTTCTTTAAAAAAAAAAAGAAAAAAAAAAGTGAGCCGATATTTCTCTGCACAAGCATGCAGAGCAACAGCAGCTCCCCCGGACCCCCCACCGGGCTGAGTGACTGCGGGGGGCAGGAGGAGGAGATATCCGAGCTGGTCAGCCCGACAGGAGCAGGCTCCAACCTGCCGATGTTTAACCTTTCCCTCAACTGCTGGCTTCTCATCCTCTCCAAGGAGTCCTCCCTGGATCTGCACGGAGACAGCGCCAACCTGCCAGTAGGTATTTTACTCCAAAAAGCAGCACTTGTGTGTGGAGCAGATCGAGTCTCTCAGTGATTGCATTTATAAAGTTTTTGGCTGCAGTTCAGATGCTGAAACGGTGCTTTGTGCTTTGTGACAGGTTCGAGTCGTCATTGCTCTGGTCTACCTGGTGGTGTGCGTCCTGGGGCTGGTGGGGAACCTCCTGGCGCTCTTCCTCCTCCACTCCCGCCGCCGGGGCCACCACCACTCCGCCATCGACTGCTTCGTGATGAGCCTGACCATCACAGACCTCCAGTTCGTCCTGACCTTGCCCTTCTGGGCCGTGGACACCGTGCTGGACTTCCGCTGGCCCTTCGGCCGCGTCATGTGCAAGATCGTGAGCTCGGTGACCACCATGAACATGTACGCCAGCGTTTTCTTCCTCACGGCGATGAGCGTGACCCGGTACCACTCCCTGGTTACGTCCCTGAAGATGAGCAGCCCCAGGATCGCCATGGCCCGCGCCAAGTGGGTCAGCTCGGCCATTTGGGTGGTCTCTCTGGTGGCCACGCTGCCCCACGCTTTCTACTCCACCACCGTTCAGGTTAGAGCAATTGCACTGACTGAGTGGCCGATTTCTGTGACCGATTTTCATTGGGCAATTCAGATGTTTGGATGCACTAAGAATTAAATAGTCTTAGAAATACGAATATTTGCGGTAAGAAAGAATAAAGTTCTGAACAGCAACCTAAATAATATTCTCCGTAAGGCCCCATAAATCTTGGGTCAGTCCTGCAAGCAGTATATCGAAAATTTACAATAGCGTCTGCAGGTTTTGGTGGAGAAGGTATTGGTAGCAGGAAAAAGGAACTACAAAAAAGAACCACAGCACATCCCAAACACTTGTAGAAGTGCACCATATATTGCCAATTCAGTTTACCAAATCAATTCAAAAACAGAGCGAAATCATCTGGAAATCAATAATGACAGAGTCAAAGGCTCGCCTCTAACCTGACCCTTGACCCTGAGTATGTCAGAGGCAACCACACCAAGCATGTTTCTCATCTTTCCCTAAAAAGAATTGCTGTGTTTTTAAGAAACTCGTAAGAAAGGAAAGGACATAAATTCTGAAAAAGAAAAATATTTCAATGTGGATAAGGCCTAAAAACCTCAAAGTCCATGCATTATTTAGATTTAATGACATTTAATTACATTAAAAAAAATCTTTTCAACTCAATTCAATTATGAATTGCTTATTCATTTTAACTGAATGAAGAAGCGTTAAAACATGTAGGTCAGTTAAACCATAACTACGAGCTTAACCTGCTTTTGTTTGTCCTCATTATGTTTTTTTTTTCATTTCAAACAACTGCTAACTATTAAATTCTGACCAAAATTATAAATCACATCAATAACAAAATAATGGAGGAGTTAACACAAGGCATGTTTAATAAAGAAAACGTAGAATATCATGAGGAGAACCAATGGTTTTCACAAAAGAATTGAATGCAGCCTTTCTAATCTTTTTTTTTTTAAATCAAACTGAATGTTTTATTTTATAGTACATGTACCTATTAATCTGTTGTGAGTTGCAGTTGTTCAACAAACTTTTATGGACAGGGTGCTAAACTGTACCTCGTCTTTGGAAGACACCTCATTGAGAGAAAAAAGTTCAGATCTTAAGCTAAGTGTTCGATTTTTAAGTCATTCACTCGCTTATTGCAACTATACAAGAGCCTCAAGCAGCCTTTCCCCATTATAGATAATCATTACTTGTTTATACTGGGTCCTGAGGAGATGTCACACTGTGTGTATGACAGAGAGAGCTGCAGCTAAACAAGATTTCAGTGTAATTTCAAAAACAACGATTAAATGATCACAGAGCTGACATTTTAAACAGTCTTTAGTATCTTGGCAAATGGCACGGTTAACACGGCTGGCATTTCCAGCAGCACAAATTCAACAGCTCACTGGAACGAACAAATCCAATATTTCCTGATTCACCATGTTCCCTGGCAGACAGAACTGGACTCTTCGAGTGATAACTTTGTTCTCATACATTTAGTTTCCTGTTATCAGCAGAAGTTTAATTATCTGATGCTGCAGCAGACGCTAGATGTTCCCGTCTAGAAGCTTCTGCCAGCTCTTGTTCTTCTTTTGACTTCATTTCTAAATACCTCTAACTGTGGGACTTCTTCTCACAAGAAGAACTTCAACACTGAAAAGTTTTGTTTCATGTCATAACCTGGTTGTGGTAAGGTGCACTGGCAGATTGGAAACATCAGTCAATCCAAGATCAGATTTTTAGTCACCAGTGGATTTCTTAGTGTATTTGTAGTCTCAACCTTGAACCCTGAGCTGCTTCCTGTTTTGACGAGCGTCTTCTCGTTCTGTGGTGTTCGCAGGTGTCTGCAGACGACGAGCTCTGCTTAGTTCGATTTTCAGACTCTGACTCGGGTCACTGGGATCCCCAGGTTTTGCTCGGGCTCTACCAAACACAGAAGGTCCTTCTGGGATTTGTAGTTCCCCTGATCATCATCTCCGTGTGCTACCTCCTCCTGCTGAGGTTCATCCTGAGCCGGCGCATCGTGGGCAGCTCGGTCAGCAACGGCAGCGACACGGACAAGTCGGAGCACGAGAGAGGACGCCACCGCAAGTGCTCCAAAGTCACTCGTTCCGTCACCATCGTAGTCCTGTCCTTCTTCGTCTGCTGGCTGCCGAACCAGGCTCTCACCCTGTGGGGGGTGCTCATCAAGTTCGACCTGGTGCCCTTCAGCAAGGCCTTCTACAACGCCCAGGCTTACGCCTTTCCGCTGACTGTGTGTCTCGCCCATGCCAACAGCTGTCTCAACCCAGTGCTCTACTGCCTGATCCGAAGAGAGTACAGGGCCGGACTGAAGGAGCTCCTTCTGAGAGTTTCTCGTAACGCCCGGAACGTTCTTTCTCTGGCTCTGAGAGGAAGGAGAGTGGAGGAGGCGCCACCCAGCACAGTTGTGGTGCACAAAGACATCAATATGTGATTTATGCTGTTGCTTAGACGATTGGGAAAGCTGTGATTACTTTTTTTTTATTATTATGAAGAGAATATCTGAACAACAAACAAAACCTAATTTGTCAATAGGCCTTAGGGGTTGACATAGTGTATTTTGTTAACTTTGGAGACAGCCAGGCTCTTTGTTTTCCCCCACTCTCATCTCATCCTCGTCTGTCGGTGCCTGACATTTCAAATAGGTCTCATAGCAGCTTGTGAAGCAATAACTGGTTTAATATTGAAGTTAGATAATTCAAGCTAAAAGAGGGAAACAATCTGGTCTCAATTACGAAAGAAATGCTCAGCTAACGTATTTAGAGCTAATTGGCATCACCAGCGGAAGTGTCATTACCAAGCTTTTTTCTTTTTGCAAGCCAGTGATGACTGACAACAAGGTATGCTTCCGTACAAACATTGAAGCAGCATGTTGTCGACACACAAACTGTCAAAAGCTTACTGGGACATCTAAATATTGCATTTGTCACCACTATTAACGTCTGTCCAAAGTGGATTTTTAGTATAGAAAACACAGGACGTGTTAAAGTTATGTTCTCAAACAAAAAGACCTCAAAAATTGGCCTAAAAAAAATATAGGATTTTGATTTACTCTCAGGGACAGAACTGAACAAAGATCTACGGTAGTTATAGGAGACAACTACCTTATCGTTTCTTTTTATGATTGCAGTATAGCATCGGCCATGATCATGAGCAGTGAGTGTGTTCATTCGCATTGCATGTGCTGCAGTATCTTTCTTCCTGAAAGCTACAGATTTTGTTTTTCTTACCTACTAGGGTTTCTGTTGGATAGCGACGACAGAAAGCTAGCGACTAGCTAGGTTAGCTAATGATCCAATATTGCAGTAGGTCCCTTTCTTCACTTAGTTGTACCTCTCAATTCATATTTTACTGAAATATTAGGCTAACATTAACATGTTTGCTCCCTGTCTTGACATGACTTGTAGACTATTTAGGTAGAGACCCGAGTGTTGCTCCAGTTAGATTTGTGGACAGCCTGCGTTATATTTTAAACACCATAATGAGCGGAAAAGACATTTTGACTTTCAAGGAAAAGCCGTGTTTGTTGTCAACAAAACCGACTGTACAGCCTGTAACATATTTTTGTAGATCATTCACACAAAAACAACTTAATCGCAGAAATGCAGGCTGATCTCGGGGGCTGCCGCATGGTAGATCAAGCACAAAGTTGACATATTTTTCTGGAACACAATTTAGCTATATAACTGAGTGAGGTGACAGATAAAGCGCCATCTCTGCTGTTCATTTACAAGAACAAAAGATGAAATGATCAAATCCACAATTTTCCGTTATAAAGAAAACCAAATTTGGTGATTTAGAAACCACCTGCCTTGAGGCGACATTTGATCGGTATTTACTGATCCAGACTTACATAGCGTGAGGATCGCACTCTATGAATAAATTGTTTCACAAGATGTCATGAGGCTTGACTTTGTTGTCAGCTCACAGAAATGCAACGTGTCCATGTTATTATAGCAATATTAATCCTATAAACCCAACACAGCCACATTTGTTGGCGCATTGTAGCTCATACTCCTGCATAAGTCTTCCAACAGTTATGTGATGAAATCTGAGCTGCTCTTTGTTGGATTTAATGTTCACGTTTGTAAAGAAAAAAAGACAGCAAAAAGAAAAAACAAAAAAATCTGCTAAAAAAACATCAGGATAATCAGCAGAAATTATACCCTTTCTCTCCAACAGTTTTGCTTGAAGTCACATGGACGGAAAACCACATATCCTGATGTTTTCTTTTCTAACTGGGACAATTTATTAACGTCCATTTCACCGATAGAACAGTCGTGAAATGGTTGAATTTCTGTGACCCAGTCCCTCGTGCAGTCAAACAACAACAACTCCTGGTCGGCTGCCAATCTGTGTTTCACGCTGCCGTCCATAACTGTCGTTGTCGTCGGCTCTGTTGTATCAATGTGAACAGTTTGGTGAATTCACGTATGTCCTGTGGCACTAAATAAAGCGAACGGACAAAAAGAGTTCACGGACGTTTCGACAAAGTTAATCTCCCCTGCAGCCACAGCGGCCTCACAGCGACAAGCTGAATGAGTCACTTGCACAAAAGCTGTTCCACATTTTTGCCCTTTTGCAACCTTTAAAATTTCAACACGGATAACCTTCTTGTGGCCACACTGCAGATGAGTAAAGCTCCTGACGTGGCGACAGCTCAGCCATTGTGTGCCAGTCTAGAGCTGATTACTTCCCCAGTGTGTGTGTGTATATATATATATATATATATATATATATATATATATATATATATAATATTCTCTTTTGTCTCTGGTGTTGCTAAGAAGAGTGGGGTTTCCAAGGAAACGTCTAGAATTACTTAGAGACAAGACAATAAAAAGTGAAATGTTAAAGTACAAATCTGATTAAAATTACAATTGTGTGCACAAACGATATCGAGTACAAATTAAGTGACGCGGTGAATTCAGCGTCAGCGGTCGCCTCAGCGCTAATTCATGCAAATCAAGAAAGACCTGACAAAGCCAAGGGCGATCTCACGTGTACCAAGTAATTGGTCGTCAACTGCAACGAGCAATTTCAATACCAAGAGGTGAAAAGCACTTGAAGAAATCCCGTTGAGTGTTTGCATCTGAGATGCAAGTTCAACCAGGATTGTTCAAGGTTTGAAACAATCGCTGGCTCAAGGTGCCCGTTTCTCAAGAGGATTTGGTCAAATGGGATGAGCATGAATGATAAAATGGGTCAATGTCAGCCACACTTCTCACAGCGGGAGTGAGAACAAGCAGATGGAGCTGCTACTGAAGAAAAACGTGTGTTTAAATACATCAGGACAATTGTTCCTTTGTGCAAGAAAGCGTGCACACCCTGAAACTCAGCGTGGAATCAGTTTAATCAGAGGAAAACCAGCCAGGTCAGGAGTGAGCGCTCACAGTTCAACACAAGGAGGAAGAATGTGCCATACGAGATCATGTGTAGTTCTTGCTCAAATCTTTAGATCATGGATATAATGTTAGATTACTTTGGAAAACCACCAGAAAACCAGTGTCTCTGTTCACTCTGTGGTGAGTTTTAACACCTGAGCTGAAGGAACGCCTCTAGAAAAGCCCCAAAAGCCCACGTATTTAATCTGCAGTCATCCACGCACAGAAAACCCAATGACCTCCTGGAGTAAAGCTTTATCAGAAGATGGAAAGATTGAGGAATTTGAGCAGAACAACAGGGAGAATCTTCTTCGGTGGAGGAGTCAAGGTGAAGCTTTCAAACAGGCAACTTTATCTGCACAGCACTGCTCACAGATATCAAAGTGATGAACAGAAGACTAAAGGAACAAAGAGAAAAGGAAAATACATTAAAGACAAAATATCTTTAAGCGCAACAACGCAAGTGCGTTCTTACACTTGAAGTGCAAAGGGCACACTTTAAGCATCCTGTAAAAAGAGAGATAACAACTTTATAGCTGCAGTTAAGAGTAATCCTTTCAGCTCCATTCTTCTATTCTTTGACAAACATGGAGCCATTGACTGTTGGTGTCTGATTTTACATGTCCAAAAACACAGTAAATGACTTTTCTGCATCAAGCCGGAGAAGCAACCATTACCCCAACTCTGTTGAGAACATATTGACTACATGTAAAAAAAAAATGCTGCTCTGTGGCACTTGGCCGAAAAATTTAAAGGACCTCATCTAATCGCGATTAGAAAAGCAATCGAGCGTGAGCTTCAGCATGCAAGAGGAACATTTAAGCAAGTATTAGTCAGCATGTTTGCAGCTATTCGAGTTTGAAAGTATTATTTTCACCCCGAATGACTTTAAAATTCCACAATAAATTCAAACTTGCGTCTTGTTTTAAAAATGAGGGATATTGTTTGTTGAAACATCAATCAACCTCGAAATAAAAACACATCAGATAAATAAAATTAGCATGAGATCCATATTGATTATAGGTAGTTTTAGTTTTAGTTTTTTTAATATGAGGAACTCAGAGAATACATTGGTTCTAACAACAAAAAGGCTAAGTCATGGATCTCGCAGGTAAACTCTGAACTTTGGCTCATTTTCTGCAGGAAAACTTCAGGAGCATCTCATGAAATGAATACTGAGACCATTTAAAGTTGGGTTAACAAGCCCCCCGAAGCAAGATAAGCTCAGAAAAAGCTCACATAACCCACACAAAACAAGCCAAGATCATCAAAGACCTTTAAAAAGACAAAAAAAAAAAAAAATGACATGAACAAAGAAAAAAAAAGAGCCATTTACTGCAAACAGACATGAAAGAACACAAAAGACAAAAAGACATCAGAGTCACACAGCAAGAAAAATGAAGATAAACAAAGGGAGGCACCGAGGGACACAAAACAACCACCAGGGGAACTAAAGTGCTACGAGGCAACACAATACAAGAAAAAAAGAAAAAGAAAAACGGGGCGCACAAACAGATGCAAAACAGCTACAAAGAGATTGAAAACACATTAAAGTAGTTTAAAATCGATGTGGTTCTCCTCGTGTTCAGGAGTGTATCAGGGAGGACGAGGCGTCTCGTAATCTGCCCAAAGAGCTGGAAGACATATTTTAATAATACGGATCAGCAGTCGACACCTAACAGGGATTTCGCACTTCAAATGGTGACTATTTTGTGCAAATCTTTGTCAAAGCTTCTCTGGCTTTTCAGGAGCTTTCAGCATCATTTCACAGGATTCATCATTAAGTGCGCCTGGCGCCGGGTTCTCTCACCGGGAGCTCAGGCTCTCATGTCTTCAGCAAGGCGAGGGTTTTAACTTTCCTACGAACGAAAAAAAAAAAAAAACTGTGGAAATTATGTGAAACATCGCTTCCAGTGTTTAAGTAAAGTAATAATTTTTAAATGTGTAAAAATTATATATATATATATATAT
>NW_015113075.1:198504-200833 GCF_001443285.1 Poecilia latipinna | reverse complement strand
GCTCCCAGGCCTCTGGTAGAGGACCCGAGCTCAGAGGATGAAAGAGACCACCCGCGGAGGGTGAGAAGGGAATTTTTTAGGCCAAGAAGAGCAACAATCAGAGATGCAGTCAAAAGGTTCATCTCAACTTTGGAGGAGCTGCAGAGCTATAGAGCTCAGGTGGGAGAATCCGTTAAAAGGGAAATCATGTAGCTGGCTGTGCACTCAGCAAATCTACCTTAATGGAAGAGCGGTCGGTCTGACAAAGAAAGAAAAGCAAACATAAAAAAAAAGAGTCTTGTTTGTCATAACTCATACAAAAACTCTACTCATCATCATTATGAAATATGATGGCAACAGCATCATGATGCGGGAATAATTTTCTTCAGCATATGGAAGCAACTCAGAGAAGTATGGAGCTAAATAGAGGCTGTAAAAGACTTGAGACTGGGGGCAAAGGTTCTCCTTCCAGCAGGACAACAAGACTGAACATATACAGCCAGATCTATAATGCAACATTTTGGATTAAATTGTGGTTGCAATAACCTGATCCAAATGAAAAACTTGTGCCAACACTTTGCTTATCCAGACAACCTCCAGATGAGCAAAATTGACCTAGATACAGGATCAAAATTGTTGCAGTTGTAACTGCACCAAGCACAGATAAATAAATAACACACTGTTTGTATTTATATAAACTGAAAACAACATTTCACATACTTGTATAGCCTTGCATTCACACCAAATGCCAATAAAATACATTGAAGTTCAAGAGGCAGACATACTTTTTTTTTTCTTTCCTCAAGGTTTCCACATTTTTCAAAACCTGTTCTTGTTTAACGTGGCTGTACGAGAAAAGTCTCTTCAACATAAATAAAACAGGAGCTCAGGCGTGGATGTGAATCTCATTGCACTCTTTCTGCATTGTGACTCAGTAATGTTACAAAAAATAAAAAATAAAAAGTACTGTCCATGTCCTATAAAGAGCGTCTCAAACGTTATTATCAAAACAGCTGTTACTGGCGCAGATAGAAGATCCAGACGAGCAAATAAAAGCTCATCTGATCTAAATTGACGGCTGCTGCTTGGAACTTCAGGCAGCTCGGAGCTACAAAGGGGTAGCAGCTGCCTTTTGTCGCTTCAGCCCCTATTTATGAGTTGATTACCGCAGATTGTCTTCTACGCAGATGACACTCGTCTCACTCTTGCTTCTTTTGCAGAAGTAAATAATCTTACGCGGTTCGCACCGAGTGTCTGAACTTTCCTTCCCATCTCATTACGATTCTCCCCGCAGTTCATTCGGTTTGATGTTAAAGCAGAAATATCATTCGGAGACTCCGGCGCTGCTGCTGCTGCTGCATCTATCCGACAAGAAAGCTGATTAGTTTCTTTTGATTTTGAGACTTTGAGGTTCGGTTTGCCGGTTTATCCTCGACACACAAGACAGGACTTCTTGATGCCGTTTAATTCCGGTCGGTGACACGGGCAAAGATAAGAGGAAGTGTTATAAATGTGGATGGAGAAATTATCAGGGGATTCGCGGACAAAACAGGCCGCTTTGAAGATGGGATGATTTTGTTTCCCACGTTGGATGTTAATTTTAGGTAGATCACTTTTAAATCAGGTTGGTTTTCCTCTTGTTTTTCCCCCTCATTTGACACCAATTATAACCCCTACTCTCCTCGTTGGAGACTTCCTCCTGCTCTCGGATGCTGAATGGGGAGGAGGGATGATCTGCAAACAGGCTGCTTGCTTTGGCTCTTGCTCCGCTCGCCTCGTTGTGACAGCAGCTTTGTGAAGAAGAATCTTTTGTGACCCCGCCGAATCTATTTGTATTTCTCACCTCAAAAGCATTTCCAGTAATGACATTAAGAACTGTTCACACAAAGCACACGCCACCACTCTCTGCCTCAGCGGGGTTCGCGCTAAATGTTTAATGAGCTGCTGCTGCTTTCTTTCTTCCACACAAAGTGCTTTGATTCGCAGCAGAGCAGGATTCAAGCTTAGTGCGAGACGAGAGCCAGAGATCTTTGATGAACTTTTAGCTTTTTTTTTTTTTTTGTCCCGGCTCTAGATGCTCCAGACTGTGAGAGAGAAAGGCCACAACTTGCTTATTCTCTGACCAGCAGACTCTGATTGAAGCCTCTTCCGGTGTATTTATAGCCTCACGTTCAGATCTTCACAAATTTGATGTTGATCTTCGGCTTTTTTGCTTCTTCTTTGAGGCGTCGGCTGTGACCTGCTGTCTTCTATTTCCTGATATTTCTTTCGGAATAACGTCACGGTTTTTTTTTTTTTTTTTTTTTTTTTTTTTGCCCTTAAAAGGTTCCAATTTTTTTTCCCTTTCCCC
>NW_015113075.1:180353-195530 GCF_001443285.1 Poecilia latipinna | reverse complement strand
CTGGGTTTGTCCTTTTTTCTTTTTTTTCCTTTTATTTTTTTTGGAATAAAGTCCCGGGTTTTTTTTTTTTTTTTTTTTTCATTGTGCCCTGTAAAGGTTCACATTTTGTCTCACTGTCACCTCAGCAAAATATAAATGTGATTACATTTTGTTGTATGTAAACACATCGTAGAACGTAATTGTAAAGTACAGAAAATGCTTCTCAGGTTTTTAAAAATTGTGGCGGAATTATCCGTTTCTTTTTTTTTTCTTTTAGCCAACCAGAATCAATACTTTATAGAAGCACATTTTTCCTGCAAATAAACCAACACATCTGTTTCAGAATGATCTAGAAGGTCTGGCCATCTTGACACCAACCTTTTTTATTTTACTTTTGTAAATCTGCTTTGGTTTAAACTAATCAATTGCAGCTCTTGCTGTATACTTACAGTGGTGAACCGTTGTTATAGATCTTAGGTTTTCTGCAGAATTTAACAGGTTTTCCTCAAGAATTTCTTGATAGATACCCGATACCTCCTACCGCCGTCTTTTCCAGTTGGTATTGGGCGTTTAGCCATTTCTGGTAATTCGTCAGATGACGCCAAACTATCTGCATGTCTTCTCCCTTTCACAGTTTGAATCATGACTATAATGCAAACATCATCGTTCTCTTTACTACTTTAGGTTCTCTACATACTACTCAAGCTACAAAAACTGTAAAAATGACAAATCATCTTTTCAAATTTTATGTTTACTCGAACACTCAGGTGTCCAAGCTTTTTTTTTTTTTTTAATCCAAGAATTGGAAGTACATTTCGCCAAAGTTTTATATTTTTTTCTAACATTTATAAAACAAATGTTTGCGCTCAGCAATAGACTCAAAAATACGAATTTTATTAAAATCAACAAAATAGTGGAATTGTTGTAAATCTGTGAGTCATTATAGGAACAAAACAAAAACTCCCACAGTTTCTACATTTTTCTTATTTGAGAAGACTTGATTTTGACAAAAAAAAAAGCAGGTCAGTGTTTGTGGTGCTACTTGCTCCAAAATTAAGACGAATGCAAACAAAACCTTGTGAATCAATTTTTTTTTTTTTTGCCTAATATCTTTTTAAAGGATGTATTATTTATCTGTAAAAAAAAATTGCCATAGAAGATGGAAAAAGTGCATGTCTGTATAAACTAAACTAGAGTGCAGGTTGAATAATGCTTTAACTGGATTGCATTGTGGGAAATGTGGAGCGTCACTTCTAACAAATTACTTCTGCACAAAGGGAGAAAACAGCCCTGATCCATTTGGGTTATTCTGAACTGGAGAATTGTTGACGCTCATTAGGGTGGAAAAACACTACAAATCTTTCTCTAA
The DNA here is from genome assembly GCF_001443285.1 of Poecilia latipinna. Taxonomy (NCBI): domain Eukaryota; kingdom Metazoa; phylum Chordata; class Actinopteri; order Cyprinodontiformes; family Poeciliidae; genus Poecilia; species Poecilia latipinna. Next base: position 194,182 of record NW_015113075.1, on the reverse strand, counting down.
TGACTCCCCACCCACCAATCTGCCCCCCCCCCCCAAAAAAAAAGGAAATGCGTGTTTCTCAGAGCAAGTCCATGAACTCAGAACAACTGTTATGAAAATCTAAAGGTCTCACTCGTATGGACGGATGTCAGTGTTCGTGAGGCCATCAAGAGCAAACCGCCGAGGAAGAGTTGTGGAAGGACTTGAAGCGAGAAGCTCGAGCGAGGAAACCGAACGAGTTTAATGTGTCCTGTACGGCTGAATGGGCTGCAGTTCCTTCAAGCAGAAATGAGGCTGAGGTTATTTTCTGCACAGGGGGAAACCTTTGACATACTGAAGTCAAAGGCTCACAAAGTTTTCACCATTGTGGTCATAACAACCAACACTGAGCACCAGAGACCTGAATGAGTAAAGGTCAAAGAAATGGCTTTTCTTAAACGATCATAAATACAACGAACAATTTGCTTAAGAGAAACAAAAACAAAAAAAAACAAAAACAAGAGTCTCAGCGTCCCGGAGTGTAAAGAACAAGTCCAGAAGGAAAGAGAAAATGTATACTATAAAAATAAAACTGTCCTTGTAGTTCAAAATCCACATTTGGCTTTCAGCAAATGTTATCTGTAATCAGGCGTTGCTGTGCAAAGGTTTAAGTTGGTCTGATTATTAGTTTGTAAGGAGTCAAATTTTTCCAGTTATCGTTCAAAGTGGTCCTGGTGGTAACTCTTCAGGCTTTCTGAAGATACATTGTTTTCCTTTGAGCATTATGAATAAAAAAAAATAAAAAAAAGGTGCCGAAACCCAAAGGATGAGCCCAGTTTTGTGTCTACAATGAGCAATTTTGCAAAAACTAACAAACAAACAAAAAAATTCAAAATCAGATCTCGGGCAACTTTGTGACCGGAAGTCCATCTTTGTTCTACTTTGTGAGAAAAATCTATGAAAACGTAGAAACGTTAGCCCACTTCACCACACAGACGATTGTCAGCAATGTGATTCCCACAGAGTTGAAAAGTGAAGATAATCATGGGAAGTCGATGCTCAGAATGTACACCACAAAAAAAAAAAAAAGCAAAAAGCAAAAAGCTAGATTACGGTTTACAAATGGACAGACGGGGTCAGACAAAACTCCAATTTTACCGTTTGACCATAAAGACCATCGATACGTTTGGAGGGAAAAGGGAGACGCTACAAACCTGAAAACACCGTCTGATCGACTACTGAAGATAGGCAGCAGTTCAATTACAACCCTGAAAGGATTAAGAAAGAAAAGAAATATAGGATGAAATAATAATTATAATAATAATAATAAAATAATGGTAATCTCCAATCTCTCTTAATAGGTTTGATTATTACAGATTTCCAGCACAGTGAGGGAAGATACGGGCCTCTGGGGTTTTAGGTATACAAAGAGCAACAGAGTCTCAATTTCTTTCAAATTGCGGTAGATAAATGGCTGCACAGACTCCTTGCTGCAGACATAATTTAATAATTAACATTTCAATCGAAGATGGAAAAGTTGTCAATAAATTATCCCTGGAGCAGGAAGTAAGTCTGCAGAGGTTTGAATCTATTTTTTTTTTTTTTTACCTGAAAAACAATTTCAGATGAGAGAGAGCGAGTTCCGTCTCTTGCTAAAAAGCAATGCCAAGACGGTACACAAGAGATGAGGCAGTTTTTACGCAAAGTTTATGATTTTTACTCCCTAAATGTGTTTATAGATATACAGCCCAGAGTGTTAAAAACAATCAATCTTTAAAGTAACCTTTTCTTGGAGAGTTCGATCTCCAAGACCTCGTTCCTAGAAACACAGGCAGCATGATTACGATTCAATCATGGTTCGAAAATCCGACATGACCTAAAATCCCCAGCCTGCCCCGCCTCACCTCGCGCCCCCACTGCATGTTTGCACTGTAGCTACTAGTCAGCCAGACTTGGAGAAGCAGCTCACTTGATATTCCTTTTCATAATGTATCAAACCAAGGAGACTTAAAAGGCGAGATCTGCAGGGACAAGATCTGGAGCGCATGCTATAAATATTAATAAGGTGCAGCAAACTTACACACCTTATTAAAAACTTTATCTGCAACGACATGCTCCAGATCGCGTCTCGTTGTGCTGTCCCGTTAAGACTTGTTCTCCCGGAGAAACGAGGCTCGGAGCTGGATGAAGTACAAAATATTCCCCGAAACGTTTTACATCAGCGCGTGTGCTTTAAGCAGTGTTCCTATTAGGAGAAACGCTTCCAAACAAGCATGAATTAGTGAGGCTTTATGAGAGCCCGAGCCAGAGGGTGTCTGAAAGGTTTCATCTTTAAAAAAAAAAAATAAAAAATTATATATATATATATATATAAAACGTCTGCCAGATGATAGAAAATGAGAGACTGATGTTATTTCTGAAGTTGATCAAACTTTCAGCTCATGAGTAAGCCTCTGGACGGGTTTGTGTTTGTGGTTTTGACGAGTCCTGAGGAACAACAACAAAAAAATATCCAGAGGTTATTCCTTTTCGCCTGTCTCCGCAGAAAAATCTGCTCGTTCTCGCTTTATTGAAACTGTCTCGTCTTTCACGCCGGCGTCCTCCGTCGGCTGCGTTGCTTCCCTTTTCCTCTCCTCCTTGATTTTGTCCTTTTTCACTTTGTCCTTTGCAGAAACGCCGCGAGGAGGCTTGGTGTCAGCGGTGGTCTCGGGCGAGAAAGTGGAGCTCTCGCAGACGGTGGGTCCCTCCCACTTTGGGATGTCTAAACCCAGCAGCTCCATCAGCTGCTTCATGACATCGTCCACGTAACCGTTGATACGCAGGTGGGCGTGTTTGTCCTGCGAAACAGGCGAGCACAAAAGAGACAATAAGGGATCGACCAGAAACTTCAATGAGTTTTATTGGTGCAATTACAGCGTCAAGTCTTTTGGAGTATCTCTATCCTCTCTGAACATCTAAAGACTCAAGTTTTTTACCAAATGGAAAGTGTCTGGACAGTAATGTTCCAAGTAAATCTTAATTAAATTTAGGTTTAGACTGCTTCAGTGCATAAACATGATTTAACCTGAATCATCCCAGTGATAATGTTTATGGAAATCGCTCATGCTGGAAGGTCTTCATGATGTTTGCTCGCCAAATTTCTCTCTGACAAACCTTCACACAGCAGCTGCATTTATTCTGAGATTAATTAACACACAATTAATTGATCTGTGGTTGAAAAACAACTGGTTGGACGTTATTTTATGTATCAGCATAAAAGTGTATACTTCCCCACTCTGTCACATGCAATAAATTAAATGTCGTCTTTCTGTTGTAAAATGTTTAAGAGGTATCAAGGCACAGAATCAGTGTCAGAAGTTAAGCATTTTAATCCGTAGGACTCTGTGGATGAGTTCAATTAGTTACTTTAATCTGTTTAAAAGAACAGTACAAAATCAAGAAAAAGCCTTCGACTAATTTTCAATTCCTGTCAGAGATCCCTGTTTGAGTCTGATTGCATTGAACAGACCTGAAAATTATAATTACCCCTCAAATAATGGCCTCCACCGTAATCATTCACCTAATGAAATGTTTTCTGCCAGTGATTACAAGGGAAAGCACGTGCAGTGTTATGAGCGCGAGTAAACTGCAACGCAAATCACCAGAAGAAGAAAAACACAGCGAGGTGACTCCAAAACAGGTTCCCCCATTTTCCCATCAGACGCGCAGCGTCGGCTTCAGCGAAACAAACGAATGAAAACATCTCCAAAAGCGTGAATTTCACAAACACCGTCGGCGCCATTCAGCGTCATCACAGGGCACGCTGTTTCGTGATGCTGCGTCACTTCATGCGCTTGTCGCTTATTGTTTACACTTCAAAGTACGCCCGGGTGTTCTATCAGATGGACACACGCTGTCAGGATAGCGTACACATGCCCGCGCATGCGCATTAGTAAGTCCGACCGTCAGTGGAGTCGTCAGTTCAGCATACGCAACAAGTTATGACGAAAATAAGTCACTGATCTGACAGAACACCGACATTGACTAACTAAAAGTAAAGAAATGCATCGAAACCCTCTGTCGTTTTGCCTCAACATTGTGGATTTCTGAAGTGCAGAAGACAGAGGACACTCGTTACGTGACACACACACACCTGCACTCACCATTAATTATGTATCATATACACAATCACTTTGCTGATGTATAGAAATACTGACTCAGTTTACAGCATAGGGAAGCTATTTGAGATACTGTCCCAGAGTGGTTTATAAAAATTAAATAAAAAAATAAAAAATAAAAAAAATCACCGGAACAAACCAAATTAGGTTTTAGCAGCTGATTTTGCTTCGGGGTCTGCCTCAAGTGGACATGTGAGGAATTGCACTTTCTCCACATTTCCATTGCTAGTCACTTAAGGACCAGGAAACAGTGAAGTGATTTGTCACTACAATATCAGTGTAGTTTTTATATCCTTGTTATCCCAAAGTGAAAAAATGATCCACACACATCGGCAAAACAACAGATTTCTCCTCATTAACAAACTTTGATATTTTTATTCCCGCCGTTTTCTGCTGTGAATTCAATGGAACATTTTAACTTTGAGTATGGTGGTGCAAAAAAAAAAAAAAAAAAAAAAAAAAAAAAAAAACTGAGCTGCGTTTAGATATGCAGGTAGATATGCAGGGTTGTCAGTGCTGGTCCTCAGGGCCTTATTCAAGTCTTAAAACGTGTGCTACAACACACCTGATTCAAATGATTGCATTATCTCTTCCTTAAAGCTGTAGTAGGCAGCTTCTATTACATTCTGCGTTTAACTTGTCACTATGTCATGACAGTCTAGTATGAGACAAATAATCAGTGAAAAAAGCAAAATCAGCATTCCAGATTTTTTTTTTATTTTTTATTTTTTACAGTAATGCTCCACCTGTGAGAGTAAAGCTTTTGGGCATTCAGACAACAATCCTGCATGCCCCACTGCTGAACAGGGCATGTGAAAAACAAAAACAAAAGAAACATGGCTGGAAAGCTCCAGCCAAGCAGATGGCTTGACTAGTTAGCTGGCTGATAAGAGCCTTTTATTCTCCCAGTATTAGTCTGGAAACAACAGAAACAGAAAAGCGACAAGAACTTAAACTCCACGGTGGAATGTATCCAATGTTTATTCTTTGTTTTTTTTTTTGTTTTTTTCAAAATAAATGCTTTAGATGGAACTACTACAATTTAATGTCTTATATTTCAGCACGAGTAGAAACAATCGTGGCTTTTCTGTTGTAGATTAAAGTAATTATGTTCTATAAAACCATGATATTTCAAGTCGCACCTTGAGATTCTACACTTGGAGGTCAGTTTCCTCCTCACAAACAATGAAATATTTCTGGACGCATGTCTCGATGTGGCGTGTAGATGAGACTCACATGTTTGGTTGGTTGCAAGTTGACTATAACCACTTTCCCTCCTTTGCGCTTTGTGAGGAGTGGGAGGTCCCCACTGGGTTTGATCTGCATGGACGTGCCCAGAGTCAGTGCCAGGTCTGCTCGTCTGCATGCCAACACAAGGAGTTAAAAATCAGCCAAAATAAGCAGATGCGAGTTTTTGACAGTCTTCCGATTCGCCCGTTTCTCCTCAAGGGTAATTCCTGCATGTGGGCGTGCATGAAAGCCGGTGTGGAAAACAGCAACACTTAGGAAATATCTGGTAAGGACCAGGAATTTGGATGCGTGTTTAGTTTACTTGCATGTCTGCAAGAAACTTTTGACGTCTCTACTGTAAACAAAAAGAAAACTCAGCAAATATTGCAGGGATACGGGTTTACAAGTAGGTGAAAACAACTATTCTGTCTCCGTGGTTTACACCACAGCATGGATTTGCAGTCGATGAAAAGAAGCCTGAATAAAAATGTAGCTGGACTTCTTTTTCTGATTCTTCAAGATTTCTTTTTAGCTCTCATCCTCATCCCAAACATATCTGCAGTTCCAGCCGTCCAGCAGGGAGTTTCAGGCTTACGAGATGCTTGTTGGATCATTCACTCTCCTTGCGGCTGGGTTAAAAATATCTCATGTAGTAAATATATGCATCTCATGTTTAGCTCACCTACATTTACCGCAGTCTAAAAGTGAATTGCTAATCATTTTTCCTTTACAAACTGCAAATCTTCATTTATTATTCATTTTTAATTAAAAACTAAATGCCTATGTTACGGCGTTTGTTGCTGTCCCAGTTGCAGGCTAGCACAAAACATATTTTTTGTGTTTTGCATTTCAAACGGACAAGCTGACCTGGGTTTTTCTTCATGTTTTTAGCAAAACAAAATACATTTTGATCATTTCTAGCGTCTGTCTTCGAATTTTGGAAGTCAACAAACTAAACCAAAACAGTAATCAAAAGTTAAGGGAATATTTCTTAAAATTTGCCCTTAAAGGCAATTTATTGTATCAGTAATTTTTCTAATTCCTGTGAATATTAGAGAGGCTGGTGGCATTACTAAAGTCATAATTGCAGCAGCGTAAATAATATGGTAGATTAAAGCAGATTAAACTTGTGGGAAATGTTTTTGACAAAATAGACACTTAGGGGGGAAAAAAACAAACAATCTTTTAGCTAATCAAAAAGGAAAATTTGTGCATGCCTGTTATACTTTAAGCAAATGTTACTGAAAAACCTCAAGCAGTACGTGAGCTCAATGGCCGACAAACAAAATTTTAAATCACAGTGATAAGTGCCTACTGCATGGATTTGTTTTCCCAAGAGTCATCATTAAGTAGCTATGCAGGAATTTAGAATCTCACTTAAAGGAGGGAAACCTGGTGCTACAAAGCCATCGCACTCTCCAAACTTGGGGATTTGGACTCCAAGATAATTCACCAAGAGTTTGGGGATGGATGCCTTCAAACAGAGTCATTTAGGACGAATTATAGCACAGTCTGCAAGACGGACCTTGCCATCCAGCATCAGTGTCCGACCTCACAGATGTATTTCTGGAAGCATGTTGACCTATTCCCATGAACACCTTGTGGAAAGAAAGCTGTTACAGCGACATCAGTAATCTCATGAATTAGGAATAGGGTCAGCCATGGTCATTTGTGTTTATTTGAAGGCGGCCTTTGAATTACTTTACACAGTATAGTAAGTATTTTGCAAGTAATGTGTCAAAACTAACACAGTATTTGCATATATTTATGTCTGTACTATCAGCTTTTCATGACTTTTATTCATCTTTTATTGCCTCATTTAACATTGCAATGGTGTCATCCTGAAATTTGAGATAAATGTTAATTTTTTTCTGTCTTCTTTTCATCCTAGTCAGAAATTCAGAGGGTAACTTCTTAAAAAAAAAAAAAAAAAAAAAACAGTGAACAGATTGTTTTGGGAAAACATTTGGTGAGTGGCTAAGACTTGAGAAACACACAAGCTAAACAACAGCTTGTGTTGCCACTGCAATCCTCTTCTCTGCATCACTGTGACTAAAATAAGGCTAATGCAGCTAATCCCTGGCAGATTCTTACAAAACACCATGCTAGATGCAGCTCTGGTGCCATAACTTGCACGTTCACTTAAAAATGACAAAGCAACTTATACAAAAGAAGGGAAATTTCAGCTAGCGGGTCGAGTTTAAGTCTGATCACGCACTCTCTACAAAATTTAGAAGCACTACAACTTCACATTAAATCAGCTTTGAATGATTCGCTGTTTCTACCTGTTTTTTTTTTTTGTTTTTTTTTTCCCCATTGCCACAAACAAACAATTAGAGTTCAAAGGTCTGTGCTTCCAAATCCCCTTTCTGCAATTTAAATGGTAATTATGAGTCTATTATGTGTCAGCAGATCAAGGCGACACAAGCGCATCCTTTTCTTCCCTCTTGCAGCTTTGTAAACACGCAGTAAGAGCTTTTGGGGCTGAAGGAATGAATGAAAATGTTCATCTGAGGACATTAAAGCCGACGGAGGTGAATACGTAAAGCCCGAAAAAGAAATAAAAAAAAAAGGTTTTCAAACAAGACCTTCAGGACAGTGACGGCTCGAGCGAATCAATCCCAACACTTTGTTTGACTTTTTTTTTTTTTTTTTTACTTCACAGCAAGGTTTGAACTGGCGTTTGTAGCTCTCGCCGTCAGATGAAACGGGGATGTTGGAGGAAACGAGGCGAGAAAAGTGAAGGATCTGTGTGCTGCTCGGTGATAAAGACAGGTGATGAAACAACGATTTACGTTTCTCTCACCTGCTTGCATCATCTGCTCTGTTCAGGTCTCTGTCAGGCAGAGCATCCTCCCAATCCAGTATGGTGCTGATCAGCTTTCCTCTTCAGTGATTAAAAAAAAAAAAAGTGATGAATAAGCACACTAATAAATAAATCACGATGAGCTGTTTCTTTTTTTTTTTCTCCCCATCCCTTTTCAAATGCATGACCCTGTGTGTGTGTGTGTGCGTGTGTTTCACCTGCAGGCCCTCAGCCCTCTGGACCGTACCACCTCGCAGTAACGTCCTGTCGGTTTCAGCCCCATCACACCGATCACCTTCTCCCTCACGTACTGCCTGGAAAACAGCAAATCCCAGAAGTTTAACACTTGAATGCATCCACCTCCATTTGCTCCATTTTCAGGAGGAAAAATAAAAAAAGGCAAGCAGTTCAGAGGCACCGCTGGAACCTCTACATGCTCCTACTCCTGCTCTGAGCTTATCAATTCATGGGCTAAGAAGAACAATTTGGAGATGCTCTGGAAGGATTTGGGGGGGGGGGTTAAATATTGTGTAGCTAAAGCAAAATTGTTTAAATGTGCTCGACAGCCTCGCTTTTCCCACGTCATGTCCCCAAAGGCGCAACCTGCTGAGAGAGAACGCCACGAGAGGGAAGATGAAGCCGCTTTCTTTTTTCCTAGGAGCATCCGGAGACGATAACTTTGCATTAACCTTTTTTCTGAGTCGTTCTCTGAAAGCGAGCGTGTCGTCCCGCAGGAGATAATCAGCAAACATAAAGCTAATTTAAAATTAATTATAACAGCGCCTTGTGTGTGTGCAGAGAATTAAACTTTAGCCGAGTTTGTTTTTTGCTCACGTTTCTCTTCTTCTTCTTCTTCTTCTTCTTCTCCTGCCGCTGCTGCGGGCTCTACCCGTCAGCATCTCTGAGCTGCTACCTGTGTGGCATTTTGCTCGAATATTAATAAGCATGTTTTTCTTCCAAAGATTTTAAGAAACACTGGAGTTCAACCCAAACATAAAACCCAAGCAAGTCCTCGCAGTGCGACGCCAGAGACGCCGCTGACGCCAGCGATCCTGATGTGCAGGAACGCTCAGACACGAGCCGATGTCTGTGAATAGTAACCGAGCCTCTTGTCTGCATGTTTTATGGATGACGCTGCAGCCACACAGTTTCTGCTTGTATGCCGAGGAATTTCGACTAATAACTCATGAAACTGAGTAAAAGCATATCTGAAAATGTTTCCACCACAAATTCCTGAGATGGTTAGTAAAATGTCTGACATGCTTTGGCCAACATACCACAGAGATGAAGGCGCATAACTCCTCTTTCAGCTCTGTGCTTACAGTTTTTTTTCGTAGCGGCTGGAGGTTTGGGGGGTTTAGGGTGAGGCGCACCACTCCACACGATGTTTGTTCCACAGGGAGGGAGCCTATTTTCAGGTGCAGCCTCATGTTGCCATGCAAACGGGGGCTTGAACACCTTTTACGCTTGTTTAGGACTGAAACGATTAACCAGATTAATTGTGATGAATTTGTTACAGGAACAATCGTCAGCTAATTTAGCAATAGACTAATCGTGAACATTAAATGCAGACTCCAAAGGGCTCATCTGTTGAAAGAACAACTCAGTTGAGCCAAAACTGTGCAAAAAAAATAAATAAAATAAAATAAAAATACATGCTTTTTTTTTCATTCAAGATAAAAAAAATAAAAAAAAACAACAACAAAAAAAAACTTATTTGTCTGAAAATATGGTCCATCTAGAACTTTCTGGAAACAACAAAAATCTCCAATTAAAGACCTTGTGCAATCCAACTATTAATCGGTGGTGACTGCTTTGGTGCTTGTGAGCGTTCGTACACGTACCTGCCACACTTCTCGCATTCCTCCACAAACATGTTTCCATGAAGCTCTGATAGTTTATCCCTGGAGGAATGAGGAGATAAATTCACATCAGCAGGAAAAACACACACACACATTTACATAAAACCTAAAGCAAAAGTAAAAGTATGAATTTTTGAGGATAAACTTTTTCCTTGCCGTTTAATGAATCTTTAAGTGTACGCCTTGTGTTGTTTCACCTGCTACTTCTACGGTTTAATCCCAGACGGTTTATTCTGCCGGTCCATCTGCCGTTTTGGTGATTCCCTCCGAGACCCTACTCCTTCACTGTCTGACCTCATTTCAAAAAAACCTGATTGAGGGTGGAGGAAGAGCTCTATGTAAATGGTTTCCAGGAAAAGCAAGTCCTCCAATATGCGGAAAGGCTGGATGTACGAACAGAATGAAAAATTGGACTCTCAGCCCTGGGCTCAGTCCAATATGACCGAGTAACACTCGAGCAGACGACCACACACACACTTTCGGTGGCACCGAGAATTATTTGATTTCAAATTAAGTGAGCTGTGATGCTGGTATGGCTGTTATTACAAAGCAGCAGCAGCAGCCTCTAATTTTAAAACAATAAGTCGAAGCCAAACACGTCTATTTATCGGTTTATTCATGACATTCTCCAACAAAACGCCAGCAGTAAAATTACAAAGATGCAAGAGACACTCTGGGCCCAAATCACCGATATATTCAGCCTCTGCTCGTTGCTGGATGCTAAAACTACTAAAAGGTTTCAAGATTTTTATTTTTTATTTTTTCCCCTGGCACTGGTACGTCTCTCTCTTACTTCAAAAGCTTTCAGATGGGGATGAAAACTCATAGCTGCCCAATTAAAAAAAAACAACAACAAATAGCATCCTCTTCATTTTCAAGTGTTCAGTTGTGAATTTGGATCAGTGCCGTGTTATCCTGGATCCAAACCTAACAATCATGGGTTCTTTAATCTTTTCATCTTGCTTTGTGTGGTCAGTGTTACCAGAGCTGCCCCTTTTCTTCTACTTGGCCTGATTTTGTTACTTAACACACAAACTGATGTACTTTTAGTCTCGAAACGCTCGTCTCAGACGCCCAGAGTCCATGCGACGTTATCCAAGCGAGATTTTGTTTTTCTCTTGAAGATTGGCGTCCTCCTAAAACCGAACTCTAGCAAGGGGATACGGATCTAAATAACACCAAACTGAGACAAGGAGGAAAGTCTTAGCACTTTCAATCGTGCTCAGCTTGCAGACATTGTGAGTCTGCTGCAGCATCCTGCCGTTTTTACACCTAAACCGCACCAAGAAAGAATCGAAGCAGATATATTAGACAAATATCTCCACCAACGGAACGTCATTACCTGGGGAAGCCTGATCGAACATGCAGCCCGTCGACATTCTGGCTGATGAGGTATTTCAGGTATCCTGCCCTTTGCAGTCCCAGGAGGGCCATGTGAGTCAAACTGGGGCGGGCATCTTCAAATGTGGTATCGAAGTGAGGTGACTCGCCCTTTTCTTCCAGCGTCCACACACCCTTGGGACCTCTGAAGGAGAAGAAACGAGTCTGATGTTGCTCTGGTTGAAAAGGTGGTGGCGACGTGGCAGGTGAAGGAGTCAAAAAAAAAAAAAATGTCTACAATGCTTTGAAGTTTTAAATTGAGAATAACCAGCTTCAAGGTAACAACGTTGTTACAACATTAGGAGTTCATAAATGAGTAAACAACAACAACAAAAAACACAGCAATAAATCAACATATGTTCAATGTGGCTACTTTTGGAGTCATAGCCAGGAAAGCTGAATCTAAGCTAGCGAGAGCCAAGACTTGCATTTTTGGTTACAATGTTGGATATAAAGTCACTTCACTCCATCTTCTGGAAATATAAGCACATCAGAGATCAGAAAATCGACCATATGGTGGATTTATTCAACATCAAAACAATGCGATTCAAAGAAAAAAAAAACATTTCACAAACCGTTGGAAGTAACTTGTATTAAACGTACAGTGCAGCCCGACAGGATCTTTGTTTGGGCTCAGTTTCAGGCGTCTGGCTGCGCTAATGAATGCAGCGTTTTGTTGCCATCGCTGCAGTCATCCGACATCCTGATAGTTGCCAAGTTACTTTGAGAACAAACTTATCTCCCTGCATCAGAGATGGGAACACGTCCTGCTGCAGCGGACTCGTCTCTCGCTCTCGCTTTAGTCGTCCAGCGGTCTCATCTTTCAGCTGCGCCGCAGTTTGCCGCTTGCTCAGCAGAGACGAGCTCAAATGCTCATCAGCGCCGACGCGCTAAAGTGTACGTTGCATGTCGTGTGGGTCATGTATCACCATTAAAAACAAACAAACAAAAAAAAAATGGTAGCAGGACAAAGAGGAATGTTAATTTATTTACATACTCCAGGGATTGTTCTCAAGATACTGACGCGAGGGAATGAACCTTTTCTATTTGTATGTTTTTATAAACAAGAAACATGCATTTCCTTATTTTGAATCTGTGCTTCAGTAGTGTACTCCCCCCCTCCGGGCCCCTGAGGGTCAAGTCTGGGCATAAAAATCTAAAATTCACCCTAAAGCATGTGTGTGCAAATGTACTCAGACAGGAAAAATATGCACAACTGCTTTTAGTTTTTACCCATCATGAGTAAGATCAGAAAAAAGTATCTCATTTAGAAGGATATAAATACAGGTCAACGCAAACTCACAGGTATAACAGAATATTTCCATTTGCTATCTTTTATATAACACAAGTTAGTTTAGAAACACAGAGCTGTGCTTAAAATCACTATCTTGCTTAGGAATGAATCAAATACAGATTCAAATTATCTTTACTAAGCAATTCTTGTGATTTGTGAAGACATGAACCAAAAAAAGAACAGATGCAAAAATGTTGGGGGTTTTTTAAGCAAACCTTTCATGCCATCCTTATTCAGTCTTTTTTTATTATTATTATTATTATTATTATTATTATTATTATTATTATATCATTAACATCCTCCCTCCCTCCGGGATGTTGGATCAAAGATGTTTTTTTCTGAGAAATGCTCAGTCTGTTTCACAGATCAGGCCGAGAAAAGAAATGATGCCATAATATGAAGTTCAAAGTCTTGTATTTGGACTTCATATTGGTTCCAATAATTTCAGACTCCAATGTGGTGGGAATGAGCTTTACAAATGTGTCCAGAGTGATGGGAAATTACAGCAGATCCTCTAAAAATCATTGTTCTTTCTCACTTTAGTGCGGCAGATCTGTATGCTTTCGCAGAGGAGTTCAGACTCACTGCGAATCAATGCACACCCAAGAAAGAAAAACAAACAAACAAAAAAACATATTTATGAGAAATAAATCAAGTTCTTTTACCAAACTTTTTTCTTTGTTTATATTTTTTTCCCACAGGTTTTTGTAAATAGTAAACTGCAATGGTTCGTGCTTGTTGAGAACTTTATCGCCGGTTGAACTGAACAAAAATTTGCACCGGGTAAAGTACAGATCATTTTACAAATTTCTTATTTTTCTGCTATAACTTTGAATTCATACTCGCACTGCTCAACTGTAAACCCTTTTTCAGCGAACACAGTCAGGACCCCTGTCTTGTGGTTTATAGATGGAGTAGTTATGTAGGGCACTGAAACAACAACGCAAATCTTTATGTAACTGAGAAGCTGCTCTCGTGTCCTTTTATCCTCACCAGCCTGACAAGTGGCGTATCAAGCAAACACTGCCCTCTTGTGTTCAAACGAAGATGCTACAAAAAGAACGTGGACAACTAAATTCAGGGGGGGGGGGGGGGTTTTTATTGAAAAAAAATTTATAAAAAAAAAAAAAAAACGGATTCCC
>NW_015113075.1:118472-177301 GCF_001443285.1 Poecilia latipinna | reverse complement strand
CTAAAAAAATAATCAATCGTATCAGCCTCCTCCTGTGTTCGGCAGAAGGGCTGAGGGGGGGGGGGGGGTATTATATGTAGAAATAATTATAGAAAAAATAAAATAACTCGATTCACTGCAGGTTAAGCTCCTGCCTGGAATCACAATGTCAGATTATCTGCTGTAATATATAATCCATAAGAAAAGGGCAGTTTAAAATAATAATAATAATAAAAAAATGTTATGTAATTTGGAGAATAGTAATAATAATTCACACAATAATTCATTTGAACATCCAGTTTCTGGTTTTGAACTGTTCAATACCTGGTAGGTGTTTTTTCTTCCTGTTTGTTTTTGTTTGTTTTATAGTTTTGACTTTTCATATCATTTAACATGAACAACCTAGCTTGGATCTCCTTTTAATATAAATACACTCCTTCACGTTGGGAAAAACACTATTATTTTTTTTTCATATGGCTGCAATTTAGCAAAAAAAAAAAAAATCCCCTCTAGATATTATAAAAAACAAAGAGGTCAAAATCATTTCTAGTACTATACAATTCAAATCAATACATTTCATTTCTATTTATTTCCATGCAATCCAGTCATATAGTTAGATTCAGCTCACTTCACACATGGTCCAAATAGTCCTATTTATCATACAACGCTGTAACATTTTGTTGTTCACTTTCAGTGATGCTGACAAAAAAAAAAGTTAAACAGTTATACAAGAACCTCTTTGTAGCTGTCCCTCATCCTGAACGAGCAAAGCCTCTTTTTATTGTGTCTTGGAAAACCAAATTGCCAATTTAGTAACAGATAAAGAAAAACAAAAACAGATCCAATAATAACATTCATAGGACATCAACCACACAGATCCAACTTAGAGCTAAAACAGGTGCTAAAAAAAACAAACAATAATTCAGTATGGGGGGGGGAATGTGAGTCTTTATTCTACGAATAAATATCTAAAGGCTAAAAAAAGAAAAGTCTAGGTTGGTAATTGTGAAGAGCAAATTCTCCTCTTTGCTTATTGGTTTCCTATCCAACTGTTTATTTCTCTCCATTTAGGCAAACGGTCTCAAAATAGTAGCTTATTATTGAAGCAGCTTCCCTGTGGATGTGACAATTACAGTAATGATCAATGTTATCTTGCTTCCCCAGATTATCTTCAGGCGAGATTTCCACAAACAGCACAGATTAGTCCGACACGTTGCGCGTGCACACACACACACATCTTTCCTCATAGCCACACAAAATGCATGAACAGAACATCAACATATTAACACTAATGTAACATTTCCGTTAACTATAGTTCCAAAAATGCAAGAGATGAAACAAAATAACTAAACACTTCATCTATTACACAAGGGAAAAAAAAAAAAAAAAAAAAAAAGCTTTTGAGCCAAGCAACGATAATTTGCTGTGCATGGACCTTCTGACGTCGCCTCTAAAGGCGTGATTGTTATCAAATGAAAACTGTAGTGGTGTTCTCCAATCAGACTTAATGACAGTCTTCTTTAGCACTACAGTAAGGAAGGTGGAAAAAACCCCAAAACACTCTTTAAGCACGTCTAAAGAACCTTATTAATTTCCTGCGTGACCTGTAATGACGCCAAGTAGTAGGAAGCTATCTTTTAACCACATTTTTCTACAACAATGAATCAGTAAGACATGAGTGTGACGCCGTGTACACACCTTTCCAGCCAAATTGACGTAGTAATTTACAACTGAATGTGACTGAGGACAAGGTCTACAGTGATTGTGTCTCACCTGAAGTCAGGGATGCCTGATGAGGTGCTGATTCCAGCTCCAGAGTGGACGACCAAGTACTCAGATTCTTTGATCAGCTGAGCAAGGCTCTCCACTTTTGCCTTCAGCTCCTCAGAACTGTCGAAACTCTGCCAATGAACAGAAAACACAACAATCAACTACTGGGATAATCATACGGACATCGGTGATATTTGTTTGACTCGTACATGAAAAGGACGCAACATCTCAAGAGGTTATTTAGTATGATATTTCATGAAACAGACGAGAATATGTGCATACGCATAAACAAATATCATCAAAACAAAGACAGCTTGACATTTTCACACGGATTAGTCTATTTAAGGGAAACCAATGTTGCACAATAGCAAATATTATTAACTAAGACTTTACTGATTTACCACATTTAAAGACCTGTTGATGGGTAGATTATTAATATGACAAAAATTATTTAGTGAGAAGAATCATTCGGGACGTGGTCCTAGAGGAAGAAACAATTGTTTTTAATCGACTGTCGGTACACTGACCGTTTCTGTTAATCAAAGTTTACATAAACTAGTAATACAGGACTTTTGACTTCCTGCAGTATGCAGCAGGAGATGGTGCTGAGGGCCATTTCGCTTAGCCACTGTCCTTTACGCTGTATGGGGCTCCATGTTTATCTTAGAATCCCAAACCTACAGCACGACAGTAAGAAAGGTGAAGAAAAGTCTCCAAAACTCGCAGATTGAGAACTGCAGCAAAAACTGACATCTTGCTGCCATCCAGTCTCAAAAACAACTATATAAACGTTAAGTGTTTGTTTGGGAGGCATGCCAGGCTTTTAAAACACTTTTAAGTATCACATGTAAACATTGTGCTTAGAAATTAATCCTCCCAAAGATACAAAAATAACAACAATAAATAAAAAAAAACATTCATGGCTGAATTTAAATAATAATAATAAAAAAACATTAACCACAATAAGTGATTATAGAGAAGCGAATACCTTGTAAATAATGAACATTCTGACATCAACAAATAAGTACAGACCAAAATATTCCGATGCAGGAAGATGGTTTATCGCTATAACTGTAGTTTGTGGTTTACTTCCACGTAATACAACACAGTTCCTTCACAACTTTCTCATTTACTAAAACAATATCAGCTAAGATGCTAACTAGCTATTCAAAAAGCTCGTTTTAAAGCTAAAAATATTCATTATTTACCTCAGGCAGTCCGCAGACACCTTTATCTGCGTACGGAGAGAGCCCAGCAGCATAATTCACTGACATAGCTGCAACTGTTGTCTTTGTTCTCTGTATTAGAAATAGTTCATTTATCCACAAGAATTTTTCTCTGAGCGGCTTTGTTTGGAACACGTCATCACTAGGCGACGACCTCTGCTGCATTAACGCTTACTTGGAAATGAAATTTTAATGATGAGTGTTTTTATACGCGTTGTCTCAGAAAAACTACAACCCACACATTTGGGAAGTACAGCCTGTACGTCATGTAAAGAAAATGTTAACACAAAGAACAGCATCTTCAATCCTCTCTCGCGTCTCCATTTATGCACTGCGTTCGTGCAGTGGATAGATTATCGTGCTGCGTTCACGATCCCTGTATGATTGGCTAGATCGCAAATTGCTCTTTCCAATTTTGACAAAATGAAATATAACTGTATAGACTTCTTGAAAATCTTCATAACTCATGTTGTTTCACTGTTAGGGGAAAATACGTACGTATTTTTTTCTGTATAGAAAATGTTGTGCTTTACTAAAACCATTAAGTTAGTTCAACCTGAACCCTTCCATACATAATTATAGCCTCATTCTAGATCTTAATTTATAAATATATAATGGTCTTTAAACATACTTGTTAAAATTTAGCTTTTTTTTTAAGTTTTGAAAAAGTTAAATTTTTATGTTAGGTAATAAATCTGAAAACTGAAACTTTTTTCCATTCACAAATTAAATTTTTCCATATTTAATAAAATTTCATGCTTTTCCAGATTTCCGTTGGCTGCATAGGATCGCTGCACAAATAGGTAGGACTAAACTCAAATGTCAACTCGCATGTCGTTCTTTCAAATAAATCTTTATTTCTCAGTTTTAAATAGCTGAAATAAAAAAACAGACACAGGTAAATAAAACATGGTGATCGTTTGTACAGCTACGTGTGCATATTGATTATGGTTCCTGCAGAAGCTGTAAACCAATACTGAAGACCACCAAAGGAAATTAGTTACTCGTCTTAATTGTTTTGTCGCATGTAATTTTCTCCTGAGAAATTCATTATGATGTCCCAATTTAACAGAAAGAAAAATTAATATTGCTGGCAGGAAAAAAATATATATAAAAAATATACGCAGGACACCCATACACTCTAAAAATATTATCAAAATCTGTCCACTTTTAACTAACACAAAGAATAGTCATGAGAAATAAAAGAGCAATCTGATTCTTTATACTTCCACTTGGAAGGGGTGAAAACATCAGTAATCCTAGCACTCCATCCTCTTACAAACACTATCTACAGGTCTTCTTGGTCAACCTTTTGAGTAAACAGTGCAGGCAAAATGTCTAAAAGAAAAAAAAAAGCCAACTATAATGATAAAGCTTGCAAGAGAGGAAAAAGCAAACAAAGACAAAAAACACGCCAAACACTAGTCAAAACGTTGAAGGATTTCTTCAACACAATGCTTCAGGTCTTTGGGTCCGTCAGGCGTCGCCGAGACCGAGCCTAAGGAGAAATACAATTCTGATCAACAGTTCCTTCTGTCCCCGTTTCCCTCAAAAAACAAACAAACAAAAAAAAACCGCTCACTACCCCGAACAACACAACCCCCCCTTCCCCGCAGAAACGCGTCCAACAGTAACCAGAAGAAAGCCAGCAAACATCAGTCTCGTGTTAGTAAAAATGTTCATGTGAGGAGCCGACTTCTCCGTCATCACGTCAAAATCTTTGCGTCGTCCCAGGCCGTGAAAGGAGGGAGGAAGCAGTCCACCAGTAAGTAAGAGAGAGATGAAAAGCTTTTGAAGATGCTCTGGCATGCACAAAGAAAACACTGTCACGTAACAATTCATTTGTGTCTTTTCCTACCAAAGAGAGACAGAAAGAGAGAGAGAGAGAAATAGAGAGAGAGAGAGAGACGCTGTGAAACTTAAGAAACGTTTGACATTTGCAGAGCTTTGTCCAGCACAAACAGGCCGCGTGAATTCTTCAGTTTCCACCAGAGAGCAGCAGCCACTTACAATTAAGAGAAATACAAACGCGAGAACGGGAGAAAGAGGCCGAGTAATGTTTTGGAGAGGTTACACCAGTGAACATGTCATTGTTAGCAGTGGTACTTACCCATTAACAACACTTTATGCTAAACGCATGATCTAACAATGCTGGAAAAAATGTGAGCATTTAGGAAATTCTCTCAAAACTAAGGTGTAGGTGATGATGACGACTGGAAACATAAAGGAACTGGTGACATTTTTTTCTTCCTTTTTTTTTTTTTTTTGCTGGTGCAAAAACTTTACCAAGTCTGACCCTCTCAGGGCGAGGCATCAACTTTTAACCTCTAAGGCTCAAGGGAAAAAAAGCTCTTATTGATTTAGAAGAAGGAAGCTTCCAATCTTGGTTGTAAACCTGGAGTATCTGGCAACCCGGGCAGAGAGAAAGGAGGAGCATTCGTCGCGGATAGATCAGGCGCTTTTGCCGCAAAAGCGCATCACGACTCCTCGTTGCCCGAGTCGTCGTCGTCGTAGCAGCAGTCGCCGTCCTCTCCCTCCACGTCGTCGTCGTCGTAGTAATAGTCGTAGAAGAGGTCGGAGCCCTCGTCGGGGGCCGGAGCGCGCGTGCGGACGCAGTACTCGGCCAGAGTGGTGGGCACCTTGACTCCGTCGCGCTCAGCTTCCGCTTTGGTGGCCATCACTTGTTTCCTGAGGGCAGAGAGTTTAAGGCATCACGGTTATGGGCTTTGTGGCCTACATAAGTTCAATGTTTTTTAAAAGTTAGGAAATACAGCAGCTTGCCTGCAAAAGTACAAATTTCAACTTATTGGGTTTTTGGGGTTTTTTTTAAATAAAAATATTAAAGTGGAATCAGATCTTTTTTTATTCTGAATTCACAAAATTAAATCCAGTACAATTAAGTACAGAAGTCAGCTACTTTGTAAACAAACAAACAAAAGCCTAGTGCTCATCCACTGGTGGGTCTGTGCCTTAATACAGTCACAAAACCCCCCAAAATATTTACATCTTTTCTTTTTTTATTTTTACAGCCATGTAACAACATCTGACGAAACTGCACACCATTTATATTACTGATTTGTCAAAAAAAAAAAAATATGTTTAAAACAACGCATCATTTGCCTTCCACTTCACAATCTGGCACCACTTTGTGTTAGTCCATCACATAAAATTCCCCCAAAACGCAGTCAGGCTTGTGGTTTCCAGAAACACAGTGTGTCACATTGAGCGTTGCTATGGGACAATTCAAAAGGGGCTAAAAACAACAAAGTGAGCTAATCTGCCACATGTCCAAATCGTTGGGAGCCGTTTACCTGATGATCTCTACGTACTCCCGGTCCTTGCCTTTGCTGTCCCTCCATTTGCGGTACATGACGGAGGCGTCCACGTTGGCGGGGGAAAAGGTGTTGGGCTCGTTCAGCAGCGAGATCACGCTTAGTAAAATGGTTCTAAAAGCAGACCAAAAATAAAAGAAGAGAGATAAGCTAGCACTCACTGCTCTGTCTCTGGTTTTTAAAAGTGTGCAATTTAAGAAACTGAAGAAAACTTGGAGATCCCCTTCAATCCAACTTACTTTTGGTGACCTATATACAACTCTTAATACCTGCTAAATACACATTTTACACTGTTGAAAACAGAAATGTATTTCAAGCAAAGTTAGCAAACATACTTGGTAGAAATGCTTTGTTACTCTGCCTGAAGAGGCCTCACATTTTAGAAGGTGGCTTAGTGAGTAATGTAGAGTGGGCCACTTTTGGAAGCAGGATGCAGCAGCTGCGGTTTGTGGCCGCAGCAGCAGCAGCAGCAGCAGCAGCAGCAGCAGCAGCCGTGGCGTTGGTTTAGTCATTGATTTGAAAAAAAGAAAAGAAAAGAAAAAAAAAAAAGCTACACTCTAAGCAACCCGAGCAGATTCTGTTCCTGTTTTAATATTTCCCCTGTGTTTGTTTAGCAATGCACAGTAGGAAACAGGTTTTACCACAGCAGCAGATAAATGGTGCCGACAAAAAACATTAGTTAGCTAAACTGTAAACTCTAGTTTAATTTTCAGATCTAGCGTAATCATATGAGCTACTGTTTCAGGAGTTCTTGTAATGGGTTTTGAATATGCTGTAAATGTCCAAGTTTGTCACATCTGCAAACAGAAGGCGAAATAAGAAAAGTTTGAATATTCTTGCAATTCTGTGGAAGCTAAAAACTTTTAATAGGTTGTCAAAATGCAGACGAAGCATTTTGCTTTTCTTATTCCCAGAAAAAGAGTACAGTTCAACCTGCCGCTCTGCTCCATTCATGCGAAGCGCCGACTCAGATTGCATGTGAAGAGCATTCTACATGTTGAACGTCGTCACAGGAAAACTTGAAACGAATCGCAGGTGGAACTAAAAGCGATTGGTCGGTGTGAGTAGGTGACAAGATTAGAAACCAAATTTTCTTTTTCTCAGGGGATATTTCAGCTTGTAAGAGGATTAATTGAGTACATAACATCAGAGCCCTGCAGCTGGAGCACAGCCAGCTCTGCTGCTGTAACCGTATAAACCTGTGCTTATTTTTTTTTCCTTTCATAGAGTCCTTACAGCATCTGTAAATGGCTTGTAAAACTTGCATGAAAATCGAGAGAATGCATTGCACCAATCATCATTTGTAGCTGATTGCCAATTTTTGTAAAGCTTTGATCCCTCCTTTTTTCTAGCTTAGCCAAAAATAGGTCATTTGAATCTTCTTGACTCAGTAACAACTTCCACATCAAAGAGCGTCCTTGTCAACAAAGGTACGATGCATTCACTTGTCAGAAAAAAATAATAAAATCGGATGTTCCAATGACCACCTGAATTGAATAAATATGATTCACGCCATTCTTTTTAAACTACCCTAGTTATGCAAACATGTACGCTCAGCCTAGCTATCAACACAATACATGAAAACAACGTGAATATGTATGTAAAATATTTTCGTGGGTGGATCTTGAACAGCTGAAGAAGACGGTACCAATAATGAATGTCATGTGATAAGACTCTGTGCCAGCTAGATTATTGAAGCAGCGGAGAGAGGACAGAGCAGGGAGTAGAAAAAAATCAGAAGGAAGATACATATTAAGAGAGAAAACGACGAGGGAGCTGCTGACCGGACATTCTGGGTGGGATTCCATCTTTCTGAAGGCAGCTCTCCACTCTGCGGGTCGTCCACTGGCGGGTGCAGGATAGAAATGCACACGTCCCCATTCTAAGAGCAGGAGAAGCCGTCTTATTTCACTGTACTGTGGGTCTTGAAACATGTGATGCAAAGAAAAATCACAAGCTGCTTTTGGCTGTGATACTTGACCTCATAAATGTTGGGATGCCACATTTTAGTGAGGAAGCGGAAAGCAGGTGGAGAGTATGGGTAGTCTGTAGGGAACTTGATCCGAGCCTTGAACAAAAAAACATACACAGAGGATACAGGGTTACTACACGTTTTCAGGTGAAAATACAAAGCACTTGTTACGCAGCCTTTGAAAAGTCATTTTTATTTCAAACCTTTATCATAAGTTTGGGGCAAAAGGCTTCTAACTTCTTCTGTAACAAGACTTTAAATAAGAAGCCCGACCAAAAAAAAAAAAAAAAAACATTTAAAAAAAAAACTGAATTATTGACAGACGTACGGACAAACTAATTGAATCAGTTTTTGGAATCCTGTACATTTTGAACAAGTCACTGTCCAGCTAACGCTTAAAAAACAAACAAACAAAAAAAAAAACCAACTGTGAATTTTCTGATTGTGGTTAATATGTGGTTAATAAACACAGCAAGCATCTGCTTTGAAGAATTTTTTATTTAAAACCTTACCAAAAATTTAAGGTAAAAAACATATGCTTTCATGCAACTATATGAATGACCTTGAAGGTTTTTCACCCTTTTCTTTTGGATTCACCTCTGTCAAAGAACCTATAGCACTAACAAATTTTAAAATAAACTTTTTTTAGGTCTGAAAAAAAGAGTACAATTAAATCCAATGCTTTTCACGACTCCAAACGATGCATGCATGCATGCATCTGAGATCATCCACTGCATTTTCTATTTCTCTTGTGTCAGTCTTAAACTTTGTTGACAATGTAATAAACTTCTCACCTTAAAATATCCTCCTTCATAGTGAGTGTTTGGTGGTCCAAAGATGGCCACTTCCCAGTTGTACAGATCAGCCTCGTCCACCAGAGTTATCTTGAATCCCTCAACAGGCTCCTCCTGAAGGCTCTTCATTTCCAACATCAGTGCTTTTTGAGAGCTGGCTACATGAGAGGGGTCGTGTTGCGCCATACTGTTTTTGTGAAGCTTTCACGATAATCCGGAGTCAGCAGCTGACGCTTTTGTTTACACCAAAGCGTCTACGTTAGCCTAGCTAACAATACAGCCTACCCCCAACAACTTCTGCTTTTCTTTTCCTCTCCTTTCTGTAGATGTTCAGAAACAACAAAAAAACAGGCCGAACCTGCGCACAGACCAAACAGAGCTTCTCAGAACAAATTCACTACTTATCAATGTCAATACTGAGAAATGGCTGAAACGAGAAAAACATCGTGGCTGAGCAGCTTTAGCTTATTTACCTGGCAGGACAGCAGCGGATATAAGCCCGTAAATCTACCACAGGCTATCGGCTAAGGTTAGCTTGCAAGCTGTCCCTTACCGAGCAGCTGGAGCCGATCTAACTGCGGCGGAAACACTTTGTAACTACGAACAACGCCGAGTTCAGACAGCAACAATATTAGCAGCCATCTCTAACTGTACTAAACTAACACACTGCTGATAGTTGTCAGCTCTGTAGTTCTAACCACAGACGGAGAAGACTAGATAGGGAAATATGTTGCAGAAAGGAGTCCCCTGTACTCTGAAAACAGGTAATGGCGCCTGGTGTTGCTTGGGAGTTGTAGTCCATTTTTCATATGTAAACCCCCCCCCCCCCCTTTTAAGAGTTTGTAGCATGCCCTAGGCGCATCCCTCAACATGATACAATATTTTAACAATATTTTTAAAAGAATCTAAGAATGTCTATAATAATTAATTAAGCTTTATAGATCAGTTAGTGTACTTTGAAAAGTTTTCAATCAGTTCTGTGAATTGGCATAATTAATACAGTTGCTAGGTTTTTTTGTTTTCTGCGTTTTGTTGCGAAAGTAAAAAAAAAAATGTATTTGTACCATCCATCCATTGTCTGTACACCCTTGTCCCTGGGGGCAGCAGGGGTGCTGGTGCCCATCTCCAGCTAACGTTTCGGGCGAGAGGCGGGGTACACCCTGGACAGGTCGCCTGGCTGTCGCGGTATTTGTACTATATACCTGAAAATAAAACGCATAAAAGGAATGCCCTGTGTAATCTTATTTCTAAGAGGGAACGCGTATTCTCTGCAAACCAAAATCCAATAAACCATGTATTTAAGACATAGTGTCAGATGCTTTAATAAACAGTTTAGTTGATCTTCTTTCAGTTAGTATCTTAATGTCTCAATGTATTTTCACACTCAACCTCTATGACACTTCCTATTTGAGTAATAAAAAGAGCAAAATATTGGGAAAAGACTACCGTTTGGTCTTATTAGTTTATTCATGAACTGTGCTTTACACTATCTCTGATCCTTACTGAGATATCCTTTTCAAGTTTGACTAGAAAGGGATATGTCCCTTTCCATAAAATTATAATGAAGATATTCATGAATCTCGGCAAGCGAGCAAATTGAATTAATATTTCAAAATATAGATTTTTGTATTTTCCATTTCATTCACTCAACTGTTACATACACTAAAATGTGCTTACTGGTATGGAGGACAGTTGGTTTATTAATTAAATATCAGAATCACAAACGGTACAAAACACTAGCTTAGTACAAACATTACAGTGTGCAGCGCATTTGTTTTTATTTATGTTTTGTAGTTTATTATGACGTATATATTTTGCGCAAGAGTTTCTACAAGGGCTTATATAGGTGGCCTTAGCGATGCCTTTTGGAAATCGGAAAATGTAAAATTTGTGCTATTTTTCCTTATTGCTTTTATTTAAAAAATAATACTATTTCCGCATTTGTTATTTGCACTCTAAAATTGGACGAGTGATCTGCCTTTGCGTTGCTCATTATTACGTCTTATTTACGCGACAGACTTCCTCTCGGGCCCCGTGCAGCAGTTAAGTTCGTGATGAGTTCGAAATCGCGACGCAGGACCCGGTCCAGAACCAGAAGTCGGAGTCGAGATAGGCGAAACAAGTCTAAAATAAGCAAATCGCAATCTCCAGACGAGAGGAGAGGCCGTAGTAGGTCTCCGGACGCCAGAAGAGCCGCCCACGGACGAACTAGATCGAGCAGCAGCAGCGCGGCCTCAAATCATGGATCTCCAGTCCGCCGTCGGCCTCAGCACTGGGGCCGATCTGGGTCCGGCAGCGGCTCGGAGGCTGACAGGAGGCGAAGAGAGCACCGGAGCAGCAGATCGAAAGGTCGATCGTCAAGGTAATGGATTCCTGGGTTTGTTATGGATGCAAATAATGAAGTTGACGCATGTCCTCTGTGATAACATCCGACACAACGATTAGCCCCAAATAGTAGGTGTTAGCCTTTAATCAACAGCCTCTTTCGCAGTTTTTTTATGTTACTTTGGCAGTCTTCTGCACACAGTGGAAAAGTAAAACACGACAGATGCCAACAATATGGGGTTTTGCACTGATTTAAAGCTTCTAGCGAGACTCTTTTTGTAAAAAATCAGTTAGACTCACCTAAGATACAGTTTATTACCTGTAGAATAATTTGACATTTTTGTTCTAAATTGTTTCTAGTCGCTTTTCTCATAAGTAGGTTTTTAATAAAATTGGCATTTTGTGAAATATATTTCCACACTTTCACCAAAATGTGTTTTGGTTTTATTTCTATTGTCATTTCTGGCAGGATTAATCTCGACCATTCTAATGTTTTCCTTTACATAAAATAACACTTGCAGTATTTGTAGTGTTCATACAAATAATCTGTTTTCTTTTCAGTCCTGATTCAGACAATTCCAAGATGAGAAGAAGAGGGAAGGAGACGGAGAGAAGGAAGGGAAGGTCCCAGTCCGGCTCGGGCTCGAGCAGCGGAAGCAGCGACAGAGAGAGGAGGAGACGGAGACAAAGTCCTGATCGAGGGAGTACAGCAAGAGGCAGAGAGACGAGGGACCAGGAAAGGAAAAGTGACAGAAGCAGAGAGAGGAAGAAGAGGAGCGAGGATAGGGAGCGAGGGAGGAGCAAGAAGAGCAAAGAGAGAGATGATAGGCGCAGAGGGAGGCGGGGGTCCAGCGCGTCCGACTCCTCGGAGAGCTCCGATTCAGACAATGAGAACCTTGAAGTCAAAGAGAAAGAGGAGAGGAAGAAACAGAAAGAGCTGATGAAAGCCCTGGAGACGCCAGAGGAGAAGAGAGCCAGACGACTGGCGAAGAAGGAAGCGAAGGAAAAGAAAAGGAGGGAGAAGATGGGCTGGAGCGAAGAATACATGGGATACACCAACGCAGACAACCCGTTTGGAGACAACAACCTGCTGGGCACATTCAAATGGCAGAAAGTCAGTTCTCCACCGAGACGTTTGACCCATTATTCCTAAACCTAAACGTTGTTTCCCCATCCCGATTCGTCTCTGTGTTTTTGTGCTTCAGGCGCTGGACAAGAAGGGCATTGGCCATTTCAGCGAAAAAGAGCTGAAAGAGAGAAACAAATGCATCCAGGAGGAGAACCGAAGAGAGCTGCAAAAGGTAGGAACACGAGAACGGTGCTCCTCTCGAGACCGGAACACACCGGCAGCGTCGTGTGTTGTAATCACGCTGGCTGCGCGCTCGTTCAGGTGAAGCAGCTGCGGCTGGAGCGGGAGCGAGAGAAAGCCATGAGAGAGACGGAGCTGGAGATGCTGCAGAGAGAGAAAGAGGCCGAGCACTTCAAAACCTGGGCTGAACAGGAGGACAACTTCCACCTGCAGCAGGCCAAACTAAGGCTAGTGTGCAATAATGTTTTTTATTTTGTTTTATTTATTTATTTTTTAATCAAAGTAATTGCCAAAAAATAAAAAATAGTCACTGAACTGTACTTATCCAGTTGTCCAAAAATGTCGATTTAGGTCCAAGATTAGAATCCGCGATGGCCGTGCAAAACCCATCGACCTTCTGGCGAAGTACATCAGTGCCGAGGACGACGATCTGGCCGTGGAGATGCACGAACCGTACACGTTCCTCAACGGACTGACTGTCACCGACATGGAGGACCTGCTGGAGGACATAAAGGTTCAGCGGCTGATTAGTACTTAACTGGTCTTTGCAGTGCTTTGCACATGTAGCCATGACCTCATTTTGTCAGAGTAACACTTAGTGTAACATTTGTGAAGTGGAAGAAAACTTTAAATCTCCCCTTTTTACTGTGTGTGAACTGATACATTGCATAGTCTCTGGCCAAAAACCAGCTGTCATGAAACATAATTTATTTCAGGTTGCTAAGAGGGAAAAAAAAACAAAACAACCTAGACTTTGCCATTTAAGCTGTTGTTATTTTTTCGATTCTTTAAAAATCCCGTGGCTCTAAATGAATTTTCTTTACGAGAAAAAAAGGACCACAACGCTACTTCTCTGCTTCAGTTAAACACCCACAATCCTGCTTCACTGTGGCATAGCTATGCAAAAAAAAAAACAAAAAAAACACACGGAGCGTAACACCTCTTCCCCTTCGTGATCCCCATTGTTTTTTTGTTTTGAGGTCGTAGAGCCCTGGTTTAGACCAAAACCAAGTGATGTTTTATAATGGCTCAGCTTCAGCCTTACTATTCCAGTAAACTGTGTCTATGTGAAAGGTCTACATGGAGCTGGAGCAGGGCAAGAACGTGGACTTCTGGAGAGACATGACGACCATCACCGAGGACGAGATCAGCAAGCTGAGGAAACTGGAAGCGTCTGGGAAAGGACCCGGTATGGACGTTTTAGTGCTGTAGTGTCCATATTTGAGAAAAGAAAAAAAAAAAATATATGGATGTGATATCTGTTGTATATGATTACCAAACTATTTTAATCTGCTGTGAGGGAGCGTCAATGCATAATGCTAGAAAAACCCGAAGACTTGCAAGTCTTTACTTTTTCTACGGCAGACTTAGAATATTTTGTCTGTTGCCTACAGAGTGTAAGCTCTACACTCTTCCAAAAGTATTTTTTGCAGCCTAAGAATGAATACATAAATCACATCAACTTCCACGCTAACTAAAAACTTCAAGAAGTTGTTAAAAAAAAACTTTTATCCACTTTTGAATTTAGCTATCTACTTACATTCGCTCCCTGCAAAAAACACATACCAGACCTTTGACATGTTGCGCTCCACTTTAACCTTCAGGCGATCGACGCGATGGCATCAACACAGCGGTCAGCACCGACGTCCAGTCCGTGTTCAAAGGGAAAACCTACAGCCAGCTGCAGGCGCTGCACCTGAACATCGAGGGAAAGATCCGGGCCGGGGGATCCAATCTCGACATCGGCTACTGGGAGAGTCTGCTGCAGCAAGTTCGGGTCTACATGGCCAGAGCGCGGTGAGAAAGGAGCCGCACTCCGTCCGTGTTTTCTGAATTACTGCATGGATGGAAAACGGCGTAAATCCGAGGGGCCGCCTGCGGAGTGTGTCGGCTTGGATGGAGTACAGATTGTGTTTGTTTTTTTTAACATCCAGGTTGAGAGAGCGCCATCAGGACGTGCTGCGTCAGAAGCTGTTCAAACTGAAACAAGAGCAGGGAGTGGAAAGCGAACCTCTGTTCCCCATCATCAAAGAGGAACCGAGGAGCGAGGAAGACGAGTAAGTTGTGATGACCCCGCAGACGGCGTCTTGCAAAACATTTCGTCTTGTTGCGACCGTGACTACAATGTTTTGTACATGAATATGTATTCAGCTGCCCTGAGTCAATACTTGGTGGACCTTCCTCCTTGTTGCATTTCCAACTAAGCGTCTTTTTTAGTCGTCTCCCATCTCTGCAAATCTTCCATTTTTGCAGTTTGGCTCCAGCTCAGGCAGATTAGACCTGTGAGCATCAGTTTAAGCCTTACGACGGATCGACAGCTTTGATCTAAACCATTCCCATGGAGCTCTGACTGCACGTTTTGCATAATTGTCTTGCTGCAAGATGAGCCTCCTCCTCAGTCACAGATGTTTTGCATCATCTAATGGGTTTTCCTCCAGTATTTCCCTGTAATTGGTTTAGATGGATGGTCATACGTCTTGGT
The DNA here is from genome assembly GCF_001443285.1 of Poecilia latipinna. Taxonomy (NCBI): domain Eukaryota; kingdom Metazoa; phylum Chordata; class Actinopteri; order Cyprinodontiformes; family Poeciliidae; genus Poecilia; species Poecilia latipinna. Next base: position 162,112 of record NW_015113075.1, on the reverse strand, counting down.
AGGTTTGCTGGTCCGACATACTTTTTTCCAGTTCAGATAATATATTGATCGTTCTTAATTAGGTATTCAGAGTTTGGGGTATTGCTTCTGTTTAGATTTTCTTCAAATGTACCAAAGTAAAGGGAGTGAACTATGAATTCACATCACACCTTTCAGGTTTTTATTTGTCAAACACAAGAAGATCATGGATCTTTTTCATTCGTCGTCACAATCACGCAGTGCTTTGTGTGGGAATGTCATGAAATCCCAATAGAATTATTTGAAGTCAAAGGTAATAACGTAACAAAACGAGAAAAAAATGTTTTTGGAAGGGGACAGTAGATAAAGTAACGATATTAGAAACAAAAAAAGTTTAACATAAAGCCTCTTCTTCTTTAGGGATGAGGAAAGAACGAGAGAGAGGACAGCGGAGGAGAGCGGTCTGTCGGCGTCTTCATCCCGGAGAAACAAGAACAGAGAAATGGAGGAGGATGAAGAGGGGCCAGGCCCGTCCACCTCTACGGCTGGCGGCCAAGACGAAGAGGGAGGAGAGAAAGATGAAGGGAAAGACGAGGAGGGGAAGGGAGAGGCGGCGGAGGCCGTGTTGACGGAGGAGGACCTCATCCAGCAGAGCCAGGCGGAGTACGACTCTGGTCGCTACAGTCCCACTCTGCTCACTCTGTCTGAGCTGCCGCTGGACACTCACACCATCACCCCAGAGGAAGACGCGCACCGGCTCCAGCTGGCCCGCAGGCAGCTTCAGGTCACAGGTAAAAAGCCCTCTCCGCTCGACACACAAACGCAGTAGACACGTCACCGTCACGTGTCCAAATAACGAGAGTTTCTTCCTCCGGCGTTCCAGGCGACGCCAGCGAAAGCGCGGAGGACGCCTTCGTGCGGCGGGCCAAAGAAGGCATGGGCAACGACGAGGCCCAGTTCAGCGTGGAGATCCCAGTCTCCGGGAAGATGTACCTGTGGGCGGACAAGTACCGTCCGCGCAAACCGCGCTTCTTCAACCGGGTCCACACGGGCTTTGAGTGGAACAAGTACAACCAGACGCACTACGACTTCGACAACCCGCCGCCCAAGATCGTCCAGGGGTACAAGTTCAACATCTTCTACCCGGACCTGATCGACAAGCGCTCCACGCCTCAGTACTTCCTCGAGCCGTGTCCGGACAACAAGGACTTTGGGATTTTGAGGTTCCACGCCGGGCCGCCGTACGAGGACATCGCTTTTAAGATTGTCAACAGGGAGTGGGAGTACTCGCACCGACACGGGTTCCGCTGCCAGTTCGCCAACGGGATCTTCCAGCTGTGGTTCCACTTCAAGAGGTATCGCTACAGGAGATGAACGAGTCACCAGCACGGACCAAAACCTCAGGGACCTGACTTCGCTCGCGGAAACCGGATGATTTGGCTCGTTTTAGCTGCTCATAAAACTAGAGCCTCAGCGACAAACTCTTGTCATGTTGTCTGAAAAGGAAACTATAAATGTAGTCTGCTAAATACACATTAAAGATTTGTTTTTTCACTTTCTGATGTTTGCTTGCTGCCATTTATTGACGATTTTCTGCTTGGGGTCGAATCTCATACAGTGGGGAAAATCACTCAAAATGTTAATACATGAATATTTATATTTAATGAGGGTGTTTACTTATAGAAAAAAAAAAGTTTGTGGACAAATTAGGTTAACAGGGTATTGCAAAAACATTTCATGGAATATCCTTTTGTGCAATGTTATTGCAAGACTTGACTTTTGGACAACTCAGATTTTTTTTTTTTCCCACTTCCAGAAATCTTGACCAAGGATTTAGTTAAAGTTGGTTTATGATTAAATTATGTTTTTTCCCCTTCCAGATCAGTGCTGACATTCAGAAGCTTGCAAATGCATCAGTAATCAACACCATCAGCACATTTTTCAAAAATTGGGTTGCAAAGACCTTGTGAGAACTCTTAGCTTCCACCCATCATGAGATGGGTTATGCGATATTTAAGTTATCAGACACATTTGATCAATCAGCACCAAAGCAGCTATTCATTTACTTGCAGACAGGGGGCAGAATTGCTTTCTAAATACCAACAGATTCCTGCCGACTCTCTCCAGGTACGTTTCTTCAATATTTATATTATTCCCCTTTATTACACAACTTTTTCTTTCTACATATTCCTCTTGATTTCTCAGCTTGTGTGGATCACTTGCATTGTTAAGGCCAGCAGAAATACATTTGTACTAAATTTGTACCAATGTTGACACTTGTTCGACACTTACGTGCTATAATTACGCAACTGAGTCGGCGAAAAGAAGTGGCGTTATTGTCAGAACTTGAGCCGTCATGAACAGAAAACTGATTTACAACATCAGATGACTCCAACATCTGCTCTTCACATTCTTCACAAAGCCAGTCTTGCCAAACATAAAGAAATAAAACTTATTCAGATTCAGAAAACCGGGTCAAGAAAAGTTTTTTTTTTTTTAAGTTCAAAAATAAAAAACTTTATTTCAAAATAAACTCTTTTCAAGCTGGCAACCGGAGAACAAAAGTGGCTCAATTCTATTTACAGTAGAAAACCCTGAAAAAAAAAAATCAGGATTATGGAGAATTAAGAACATTTTAAAACACAAAAAAAATACCACAATAGCGTTAAGCATACGCCAAAAGCGTTAAAATTAGTTTGAACTGAAAGCTTTTAAAATAGGGCGTGAACTTAATGTAAAAACCTCCTGAATTTAGAGCTACAGCCAGCTGAACAAGTTTTTTTTTAGTGCTACTGCTTACAAACACATGAACAACAACTAAAGTTGTGGGATGCCCACATCCATCCATCAATCCAAACCGATGCTCACAGTAAAATTGATTACACATTAGCATGCAGCAGCTATTTGCCCTCTGGTACACATAGTTGTGCTATGAGTTATGGGTAGAAGATACGCTGATTTTACAAGGCCCGGAGCAGAAGCAGAAACGCTTTTATCAACTTTTGTAGCAAGATTTATATACTTGTGTATTGTTTTCAAAGTATAAAAAGAAAACTTCAGCTGGGTAACTGGTTTTAGTCAGTAAAACTGATAGACTAAAACCCATTTTATACTATACTAACAACCTAAAATAAACAATAAAAAAAAGACAAAACAAAACAAACAAACAAACAAAAAAAACAGGAAGCCACCAAAAAATCTAAAATGGGCAGCATCAGGAAGTAAAAGTTGAATGTTTGGCTCCACAGACCTTCACCAGCAAAGACGTTTGCCCAAACGAAAAAAAAAAAAAAGATAAATGCTACTTTAAAAAAAAAGTTTAGAAGATCGAATTGTACGTTACACTAGGTGTGTAAACCTCTGGCTCTTTTCCACCTTTTTCTAAACAGTGAAGCTTATAAAAAAGAAAACCTTGAAGAAACGTGCCATCTTTGACCTCATCATAATAAAAAAAATTAAAAAAAATCAAAATTAGTCCTTTAACACTGTTATTCAAGGTGACACAATTTTCAACAAAAGAAATATACACTACATTTTCTTAGTTTTTTTTTTTCTTCTACTTTTGTAGTAGAACAGCCATTTTCAAATAGTTGACTCATCAACAGGGAGGTGCATAGACGAAAAGTTTACTCCTGGCGGGTTAGTCCCGTCTGACTGACATGGCGCATTGGTGTGATTGTTCGGCGTTTCAGCCGCCAAAGGCACACGGGCGTCCCTGGCCTCCAGGTCACGAGTCTGCTGGGGTTCTTCTTTCGTTTTCGTGCGATCACAAGGCAGGTTAATGTGGCGCTTGACAACTTTCCAGGTCAAAAGGAGAACGAGGGAAACAACAAGGAGGACGACTGCAACTATCAGTCCAGAGCGAGACTGACCGCCGCTCTGAGCCTGAGTGATGTCCCTGCGAGTGTTTTCGAGGCTTCTGCTGACCTCGTAATTGACTACAACGGTCTTGTACTCGCCAGCTTTGGATTTCTCCACAGACAAGCAGCTGTATTTACCGGCGGTATTATTATTATTATCCAAGTCGTTCAGAACGAGCAGTCCATCCTCAGGTGAATGTGGGAGAGGCGTGCCATTCCGCATCCAGATGAGTTTTGCCAGGTTGGAAGTTGAAGGACACATGAGCTTAAGTGTTCCTCCAGGCCTGATTTTTCGAGGCTCAACAACAGGCGCTGAAATCAAAACAAGATCCCACAAGATTAGTTTAACCACCCACAAACCCTCAATTGCTTTTAAATCAATACGCAGTGATAATACTGCAGAAGAGCACTAACTCACCAGCATCGGGGCAGAGACGAGCATTTCCTTTCATATCTTGGATTAGCACACTAAAAAAAAAAAAAGTTAAAATACTAGTTTAGTTTAAAATAAACAATGCCTTTTAAACTATTCACACTCCCAGTGGTGGTTTTTAATATGGGGCATAGGGACGGTTGCCCAGGGCGGAATTAGAAAGGAGTGGGGCGGCCAAGAACTTATCATCTGTCAGTTCTGCACACCTGAAGAGGTTTGCTACTATTTACATGCATGTGCAGTGGAGTAAGTTTCCCTTCCTTGTCACATTGAAACTTTAAACCTTAATATTTTATTTGAATTTTACAGGACAGAATGTGTTAAGTTCAGGGGGTATGAATACTTTTTCAATGGATGTGTAAACTGAGCGCTGCTCACCTCTGTGAACTGGAAACAGAAACACATTTTCCCTCGTCTTTGTCCCATCCACAGTACGGATCTCTGGATAAAACACAGTCGAAACAGGTGGAGGACCTCTCACAGTTAGCAGGCGATATTTGAGCTACGCCGACGTCTGAGCCGACATAAATCTGACCCTGTGCAAAAACAAGCACAAACACAAAGCTAGCAAAGTTGTGGTTGTATTGCAGACCTGAACAGTGATTTTCTAATTAAACTACTGTGGCTTTACATTACCGTATTATTGGAAAACTTGAGAATCTTGATTTTCTGAGGAGGGGTGAAGAGTTGGACTTCTTCTATGATGAACATGTCTTTGTTGTGCAAAGCCTTCAGCAACTTGCCTTGATCTTAAATCAAAAATAAATGACAAGAAATAATGAACAGAATCCTAAAAGTAAATAACATGCAGTTGGGGACTAAAAGGAAAATGGAAACGAATACCAGAGCTGGATGCGATCACACACCTGTGCCTATAAACATGACGTTGTACTTTTCACCATCCAAAGCTTGCACTTGCTTCACTATGATCTGTGTGAATGCAGCTCCCTTATGCATCAGCAGTGGTTTGCCCTCCATCGGCTCAATAGCCTGGTCCATGAGTGGCTTGTCTCGGATGAACTGAAGGGTCTTGTCCGGGAGGTCCAGGGTCGTTTTTATTTCTGAGTTAGTAGCCTCTTTGTTTATGCACTGGCGAAGGAGGAAGGTGAGGAGAGGGAGAGAGAGAGAGAGAAAGAGAGAAAGAAAAGGAGCACAACACAATCAAGGGGTCAGGAGTAACAGGTTTCCTGCTGAGTCGACTCGTAAAAAAGAAACAGAGCGACTCATTAAGATTCTGCTTTTGCTCCAAACACTTTAACAACACACGTTCTGAATTAAAGGTAAGACTCACAGTTCCAGGCCGAGGCTTGGGGACCTCTCCGCTGAACGTCACCCACTTTACGTATAAACCTTCTACGGAGGCCTGGGTCTTGTACTTGCCCTCTGAAAACTGTTTACTGATGTCAGACATGCGGTACGCACACACCGCAGATATCTCGGACGTGAGTCTGAAACACATGATGAGAAATCCAAAGGTCATTGAGCGTTAAGCCCCCCCCCCCCCTCCCCCACCCCTCCATGAAGAACCCTTTTGTGCGTTGATGAAAACATACGACTGCGGGGTGAAGGTGGCGTAAAAAATGCACTCCTTCCAGTGCAGAGAGGGATCGCACCAGCGGTACGAGTCCTGGATAATGTAAGGCAACTTAGAGCCTGGGACTGGACACTCCAACCTGGCTTTAAGGAAGGATGTCCATCGCTTCTGCAACGTCCTCAGGCCTCCTTGATCTCCCTATGGGCACAAAAGCAGTTCTGACGCAAAACGAGGCCAAACTGAAACCAGGAAGAGAGAATTCTTTATCAAGCAGCGAAAAGTGCAGAACCGGCACGGCTGCAGAAGCGCTGTTGGCGTTTTTGTTGTTCGCATTACCTTACACACGCTGGCCACGCGGGACACTCCCAGTTTGCTGTAGCAGTCGAACTCTACAGCCGTCTCGCTGAAGAAGATGTAGACCTTGTCATCGTCGCCGTCCTTCTCGCTGTCTGGCATCGACGCCATGGAAACAAAGGTGGGATCTGGAATACCAGAGAACTAAAATGTATTTGCTGCACGTGATCAAGACGAAAAGGTTCCTTTAAACACCTTGAGTCCCTTAGACACAAAAAATACAGGCACGCATCAACATATTACATAGTACCATTAACTTCAACCCTCAACACACAGAACAAATATTTAACTCCTTAAATGACAGTTTTGCTGATTAAAGTCTGTCCTCAGCGGAGTGGTAGTTTTCATGCCATTTCAGAGTATCAGTATTGACCAAAACAGCAGTATTAAGATTCTGGTTCAGGTTTATCAGAGACATAAAGGGCAAATAATGAGATAAGAACTAAGACAAACAATAAAATTTAAATAAATAAATAAATACAAATAGAAATCAGCCAATCGATCAACCAATCAGATGCTAATCTTTGTGCTGCATTAAAAAGGGAAACAGCTGTCGGGACGAAGGGGTGCTTGTGCCAGTTACTTTTCCTAATATTGAAAATTGTCCCCGTTACCATCTTGGCAATTGCTCTCATATTAGTGCATTCCTAGGACTAAGATTACTTCATTAAATTTTAAAGGGCACAGGACATTTTTGAATGAACTCCCACGTTAAAAGGCAACCAAACGCACACTACCTGGACAGTTTCTTGTGCCTTTGCACCAAAACAATCAAAAATGCTCCTCGACATTTTGGTTCCGTATTACCGTAAAGCCAGGAGGTTTTGATCTCCGTGCGTATGGGGCCGGACTGGGGGTTGACAGACGGGCTGAGCATCAGGACCGACTCAGAGCCAAGGAAGTTTACGGAAGTGGCTGAGTAGAGGTCATTCTCTGCCAGGAAATGAGATTCGAATAAAAACACCAGTGGCATTTTCTAGTTTTCCCCAAACCTTTTGCAATTCGGAATTTCTTCTCACTTATCATAATGGAGGCATGTCTTTGGGACGGATCAAATGGACACTTTCCTTTGCCGTCTTCTGCGGGTTCCGTAAATGTCAAGTTCCCGTCTACGTAAGACTGCGACAAGAAGCGGACAATGCTGAACCATGACTTTATTTCGCAAGTCCTCAAAATGATCAGGATGAAAAAAAAAACAAAAAAAAAACAACATTACAGCAGCTTTGAATTTCTTACCATATTCTTACATGCTGGATCGAAAGCATTGGTTCCACACACATACATCTTCCCATCCGTCATCTCATGGATTACTCTGATATAGTTCTTGCACTCTGTCTGAAAATGTCAATTTAAATAGATTTTTTAAAAATCCAACAAGTTATAAATGTTGCAATGTGCCAGGAAAGCGACCAACCTTTGCATCCTTTCCTTTACTTCCACACGCCTCCACTTGCTGTGGAGGAACTTTCCATTCAACCTAAAAGGGCAAAACCACCGATTGTTGTTTGTTTTATTTTTTCCTTTTAATAAAATGTTTGGGTTTTTTTCCCCCCAATGGTAGAAAATCTTTTGCTACATCACAGAGACAAGTTTTTTTTTTTTTTTTTGGATGCTCCTGGTTGTATGGAGTGACCTGGAACTGTAAATAGGTTGAACTCTAGAAGAGACCAGATAAAGATGTCTGCCTTAATTGGTCATTCTTGACCCTTAATACAGGATCCATTAAGGGTTATTTATGTAAATTAATTAACAAACATGTTTGTTTTTTTTGTTTTTTTGTTGTTGTTGTTTTTACTAGAAATAATATAATTATTATTTTGGGGTGGTCAGCCAGAATCACGACTTGAATGTGATATACAGAATCTGAGGAGGCAGGCTTGGAGCTCATTGTCATAATACCAGTAGAAAATTGGTCAGCAATTATAAAAAGAGTTTGGTTGCTTTAATGCCAAAAAGAAAATTCCACTGACTATGCAGAAGGGTAAAAAAATATATTTTTTAAATTATCATTTTAGTAAAACACACACACACACACAGAAATAAGATTTTTTTTTTGTATCGTTTTATTATCTTCTTGGAGACTTTGGTCTCATTTTCATCTAGGGGCATAAGAGATTTAATTTTAAATATTAGACTGAGAGGCCAAAATTAGTATTAATAATTTTGCCCTTAGCTGTAAAATGCTACGATAAACTGCTGGTTTGCCACAGCTTGAAAGTCATGGGTTTGGATCAAAACACACTTTTGTGTTTGAACGGCCTAGTTAAAGGCCAGACCCAAACACAATAGACCTGAAAGCTGACCGAGCATGAACCATTTTATGTTGAAGAATGGATAAAAATCTTAGTCTCTAGATGTGTATAGTTAGTACAATACTATTACTATACATTTATCAAGTCAATTAATAGAAATGCTTGCTACACTTTGGAAAACCATGCACTATTTTCTTTCATGTTACAATCTGGTGCTCCTCTGTGCTGATCTGTTACAGACAATTTATAAAAAAAAAAAAAAAAAAAAAACACAGACTCCTGGGGGAAGAGACAACATTTGTGAAAGCATGAAACAACCTGACTCAGAGCTGTTGGTTAAGAGAATCAGTTTTGGGTTTGTGCTTACTGAAGTAATTTTCCTGGAGATGTTTCTGAGATCAAGAGCGAACACGGCCTCTCTGGCACCCACCACCAACAGGTCCAGGTCTTCTCTTAGCAGCATGGTGGAGTAGTTGAACACGCCTTCCTCCTGAAACAGAAGGGCGTTGTTGCCTGGAGACAGAAGAGTCCTTAACTCGGCATTTAAACCAGGGAGTCGGTCCAAACGCGAGCTGACGACGCACACTCAAAAACCAAGGTTACGCAAGAAGAAAGAGCAACACTCACCGTTACTGGGCACAGATCTGCGTGGGATACAGTCCAAGGCCGAGTCCTCCACACGCATCAAGGCCGCGGGCAGCAGCAGTCCGAAGACACTGAGGGACACCAGCGGATGCATGGCTCCTTTTGTTCAATCAAAGAGGAATTTCGGGGGCTTTATTGTTTTCCAAAACAGTCATTCATACAGGGATAAAGACAGCAAGGGGCATCTGTGACGTGATGAAGTCTGCAGGGCACCGGCCCCTTCACTGGCCCCGCTCAGCGGGCCGTCCATGGTGAGACGGATGAGACAGACCGAAGACACAATGCCAACGAAGGCTGAAAGAGAGAAAGTCGTATGAATGTTTCAGACCAGAGACAGAGGAGGTCTAAAAAGTGTCAAGCAAAAGCAAAACACAGGATGTAAAAAAAAAAAAAACAAAGCAGAGTGAGCTAAAGTCAGCACAGCAGTAATTCTGTCAACGCCATAGTGATGTTAATGCAGAGCCATGAAAAGCCTTCAGCAGGGTGCTGGGATGTCAGGCTCAGCTCTTCTGCAGCGCCGAAGACCCTGTATACCGCAGAGGGTGAGCGCTGAGGTTTTCAGCTCAGAGATGTTTCAAGTATAAAGACTTTGCAAAATGCCTACTTGTTCACACAAGAAGTCTTGCACATATTACATCACTGAAACACCATAACCACAAACGGTCTCATGAAACGATTAAAAATAAAAACGACAAAAAAATCCCCCCCCCAAAAAACACATGACATTTTTCTGAACTAATTTAACTTTAATTACACTGCTCTAACTTTACCAAATGTACGTGTTCTGTCGGGTTGTACTACTAGGCTCCAGCTGAGGAGGACGTGCGTGTGTGTGTGTGTGTGTGTGTGTGCCAGAGGTTTGTTGGTGTACGTGTTGTCGTGATGAGCCTCAGCATGTCAGAGAATGCGGACCTGAGATGATGTTTTCACATATTCTGGACCAAAGCCAGTTTCACTCATACACACACACACACACACACACACACACACACACACACACACGCGCGCATGCATGCACTCACACATGCACACACATATGGAACTGTAGAGATTTTACGCTCCTGCGGTAAGTCCAGTTTTTGGTAGAGTAGCGAGATGCGTGGTGATTGGTGGGCGTAAACATCACCCTGCTGATTTGGGAGTTTTGCACATTTCAGGAAGTTATTCGTATGACTTTAATAATTCACGTTGAAGACCTACGTGAATTTTGAAAGATTGCAACTTAATATTTGACTTAAGAGTTTAGTCAAATTAGCTACAATTTTATTAGCTTTAAATTGGTTTTCTTCCAGCTCACGCATGTGACTTCAGTGCGTTTACGCCTCGGCTACCTGACTTCAGCATCTTACGGCAGTAAACTGCAGGCTTTATGACAGGTACTCACAGCAACGTTTCACCAACAGATAAAAATAATCAGGTCAAAAATATTGCCCTCAGGAAAACATCTCAGGGCAGGAAGAGCAGGTTATGGCCCAGAAGCTGTAGCAGCAGTTTAAGATTTCACACACATGAATATATTGTCACCGAAGGGGAAAAGAGTGCAGTGGATGAAAGAGCAACTCTTAACATGTTAATTTAAGTGAGACGTTTTCAGGTTTGGTCATGTTTTATTTTTTTTTTATTATTTTTTTTTTTTAGTATAATTATTTTTTCTGTTTTTTTCAGCCAAAATTAATATTGTGCCTTTGGCTAATAACCAATATGACGTATATTTCCCCAACACTTTCGACAAAACCCACTACACCGCTGACTTTGCTTCACTACTTCAGCCAAACTCCCCATAATTCTGTGCTGCATTACTATTACTGCCATATGTCTAAACAAACACCACATGGCCAATCCTCTCCCAAAACACATGTAGCAGCAAACTGTACATAAATATCACTTATTAATAATGTTGGCTCAGTTTCACTTATTGGAGCAATAAAGATGTTAAAAATTAGCTAATGTTAAAAATTGGCTAACGTTGGCAAACGCGGATGTTAATGTTGATATATTGAACAGCATTTTGATTTAAAATTTTAATCTAAAACTGGTTTGAATAGGTTAAAATTACATTCATGCCAATAAGCCACCTTGATTGGCAGCATTCTTTAGAAGCTTGCTTCCCTGCATAATGCGAGTTGTAGTTTTGGCACAGCATACATAATTAATGATCCTTGAGAGAAGAAACACAAAATTTGGGATTTACGACAGTAAGACAAATAGTGGAAAATCTATTCATACGTAGCACTTTCTGAGGCCACAAACTAATATTGTTAGATGTAAAACTTTATGAGACTTTGCAGGAAACCGGTTTGACTTTTGTTGTTGTGCATAGGAGTGCAGGTAATAGGAGTGAGTAATTTGTTTATCAGTGCCATGGTACAAGAATGGAAAAAAAAAATAAAATAAATAAAGTGTAATTAAACATAAATAAGTATATAAATAGATGTTGCAATTTATATATATATATATATATATATATATATATATATATATATATATATATATATATATATATTTGTTCTAACTCTAATAAGTTTACCTGTCTTGTAATTTCCATGAAACTGATCTCCTTAGTACCATTCATCTTAAAATACCAATTCTTCCTTAAGCTGGTTAAGCTGTTAACTAAACACAGGAACTTCAAAGTTTAGCTTACCGTCAACAGACGCCGAGTCTTTTACCTGCGCACTGAAACACCCAAGATTGCGGAAGCTGCAATTTAAACTAACCAGCACCTGTTCAGACACATTTACATGCCTGCTTTTGTAATAATGACGGCTTTGCAAAATCGTGAAACAAAATGCACACAGCCGCAGCTTACGTTTAAACATACCTTTTTAAGACGTGTGAGTGAGTCCACTGAGCAGCTTTCCCTTCCCTCTGGGGGAAGAAAAAAAAAAGAAAGAAAAAAAAGCTTCTTCTCTGACCCTTCCGCAGCCCGTCCTTTCTGATTCGGGCGGGTCTTTATGAACACACACGGGAGGAGAACTCAGTTGAGAGGAAGAATCTCTCTGTACCCACTTCCGCTAGGAAAAAAAAAAAAAAAAAAAAAACGTACCATACGAAAAGTTGGTTTGTCCTCCTCTCGCTTTATTGTCGCTGCCTCTGCGTTCACACACCGCTGTTGAGGCGGCGACTGAAGGCGCTGACCTCTGGTCCAATCAAGTTCTCGTTGCTGACGGTCACTACTATCAGACGCTAGAGGGCGCAGCTCATCTAAGTGCAGCTTTACAGACAATGCAGCCAAAGGACTAAATGAAAGGGTGCAGGCTATTTATCTGTGTAAGGACTAAGGTTGTTAATGGATAATAGCTAATTTTATCATTTGCAGGAGTACGGAAAAATATAGACCTACAGTGGTCTCGGAAGGGCAGTGTAAATAATCAAATAATGTTATTGAATATCTCCTTTGAACCGTGTGCCATTACACATAAGCACTGCAGTCCATATTTTAGGTTAAATTAACAGATTTCATAAAGCATCACGTGGTGGCATCTCTGTCAGGTAAGAGCGTCACTATTTTAAAATCCTTTTTTTTGTGTCATGTTTCCTTTTTAAAATAAGGAACAGAAACATTTCACTTTCAGAGTTATGGCAGATGTTCAGTCTCACTTCATAATTCCTTGTTGAAAAAATAAATAACTATTGTGTTCAAACTTTAAGCCGACGTTTATCCTGAACATTGTTGTGTAATACAAAGATGGAACAAAAATAAAGACAGTTACATATAGTCATTAAAACATTGAGGACTCACTTTCTGTATTTCAATTTAATCACAGCTGCTTATTAGTATTATGTAACATTTAAAGGAATAGTTTTAATTTAAAAAAAAATCCTCTATGATTTCTTAATTATGTCTGCCACTCAGTGTACCATCCAATAGAATAATGTATTTTTCATTAGCATTAGTTCCAGCATTGCCTCTGGTTTCTAAATCCTATTAGAAATATGTAATATGTCCTGACTATTGAATTATGAAAGAACAAATTTGGATTTGAAGGATATTTGCAAGATTTTATTTTTTAAATACCCACCTAGCATATCCCAATCTTCTCCCAAAGCATTGTATGGACATTACTTTACAAACCACTCAAAGTGATGGTTATCCCTGTTCTTTACCCTTTTTCTACCACATTTTTTCCTTCCACCCAACTTTCCATTGATATGCTTGGAGACAGTACTCTGAACAGCAAATCTCTGCATTTTGGACAGCAGCTTAGTCAGCAGTCTTCCTAGTGGCCGTGATGCCCATTCTTTTCTTAATTCAATGTTCTCTCTCCATCACTAAGACGCTCACTAAATAAAAATAATAATTTAAAACCAAAAAAGGTCTGCGCAGACAAACATTTTATCACAAAATGACCCAAGGAAGAAATCTAACGCTCTCCATAATTATCAAAAACACACATTTTTAATAATAACCATGTATGCATAACACCCTATGTACAAACATTCAATAAATTGTTCATCGTATGAAGACACTTATTAGTCAGTTGTTCACAGTTTGATACCAATCTGTAGGGATGGGAGGGGGACAAAAATGTCAAATATGAGGGTAAAAGCACTTTACATTTAAGCACCATCAAATGTAACACCTTAGAGAAATAGAGGTTAACATAATGCTGTCAAACAGACTCATCAGGCACTTGTGCTTCTGCAGAGATGGCGTGCTGATGACGTTTCTGTCGCTTTGATTTACAGCCAGTACACCAGGAGGCAGATTGGGACATTTTTTTTTGGTGAAGGAAGATAAATCAGTCGAATTTTACAGACGTGGCTGAGAAGTGGGGAGTCAAAGGCGTCACACAACAGAACAGACACAGTAGCAGGCGAATCCAGCAGGTCAGACGTGGATCACTTAGCAGCCGAGTGGTGAGCAAGAACAATCACTGTCGACAATCGGCAACGAGATGAAAGTCGTTCGTCGACCTCAAAGAGATCGCGGAGCAGAAGGCAGAGAAGTTGTGCAGAGTTCAGTTTCTCTCCTGTTCAGTTCGACTTGGATTACTTATCAGTCTTGTCGTAAATGGTAGGAGGACGAAAGATTCTGGGCCAAAACAGCTGGATCTCCTTTCTTTCTGCAGGTAAATCGTTGGAGATGAGACTTTCAGCTGCTCCGGTGTAGATCTCTGTAGTGTGTGGTTTGCTTGTATTTGTATTTTTATTAGCAGAACCTTCAGCATCTCGCCAGTCAGATAATTAACAATGTGCTCAGCTAGTGGTCTGGAATGTACTAGCAGGTTTGTAGTTGTCGTGGCACTGTGATTGGTCGTAGAGGCAGTTGGTAACAGCTGGATGCATTCAGATAAAGCAAAAGTCCAGCACCATTTTATGAGACAGAGTTTGTTTTGTTTTGTTTTTTTTTATCCCCTTGAGTCCCAGGAGAAAGAAGAGGCTTTGTAGTGACTTATTCTCCACCAAAAAGGCACCGGATGAGAACACGCTGAAGCTGCTTTGAAAAGAAGTTGGAAGATCTTCCTCATGTCAGTCCTGGCTGGTTTTCCTCTTCTCCAGTGTAAGTTTGAGCTCCTCATTCAGTGCTGGGAACAGATTAAAAAACAAACAAAAAAAAAAAGCAGTGAAGCCAAATAACGTCCGACTGCTGAAGGTAGAGACGGCAGACCGTTGTACTCACTCTGTGTAAGAGGCGAAGGGGACAAGATGAGTCGCCTCATTGGGTTGGTGGGAGAGGCTGGTACCGGTGAGGTCAGGATTCGACGATCCGCGGCCGGGGACCGGGACAGAGGGCTCGTGCACCAACGGTCTGTGCCCCAAAAAAAAAAAAAAAAAAAGAAAAATATCACTGCAGTCTGTCTCCGTCTGCACGAGGACTTCAATGGCCAAGACAAACCTTGTTTTGGAGGCAGAGCGGGGACCCTGGGTAAGGGGCTGGAGGGGGCAGTATGGAGGATCTTCTCTCCATTTTCATCATTAGCAGAAACATATGCTAACAACATGAAGAAATTTGGCGTGTTTAGAGTTATAGGTTACTCATGAAAGTTGAATAAAAAGCCATGAGAGGCAGGAAATTTTTTATTTTTTTTTTTGAGTGTATTTCTGTGTGTTTTCTCACTGATATTCTCCTCGTACGGCTCCTCCAGAAGGAACGGTTGCAGAGTGCCCGCCGTCTTCTCTACCAAGGCGTCAATGACGTCATGCAGTGTTGCACAGGGAATCTGCAGCAGGACGCAATCTTTTTCATCTTTCGCAAAACATTTTCAAAACCAATTTGGATAAAATGTATACATTTAAAATGCACTGTCTGATAGGAAAGGGTAAGGACAAAGTCACAGAATACTTCAACTTTTAACTGAAAGTGAACATTATTTACATCGTCTTTTAAATTAGAAAATTATTAAACTACTTAATCAACACTAAAATACTTTCTTTCAATTTTTACTGCAAATGTTTTACATTAAAAAAAGAAAAAAAAGTCCATTTAATAATGAAGGCTATGGGATGGACCATCACAAAATCTCACTAATTGAAGTTTTTTGTTGCAAATTCACAAAAATAAAAAGTGTTTAGCAGGTATTAATACTTTTGCAGTTAACTGACTGTTACTTAATAAGCTACTAATTGTCATAGTATACAAAGACTTGCCTTTTGGAGCAAATATTTTCGTTAGCCAGTAAAACCTTTGTACTTCAGCGTGCAAGTCCCAGTTTGGAAACCAATGAAATTGGTCACCACAAACACTGTCAAGCGCACCTCGTTCTCAGTATATGTCTTAAAACCATTTGTGAAAACAATAACCTAAGAATCTCTCACTTCTCCAAAGTCGGTGCATTGACGTGTTGTAAGGGCAGGGTTGACATTTTGCTGCTTCAAAACTATCTAACCAACCGCAGAATGAACATAAATCACTCTTGCGCTGCAACAGTGTGACATCACTGTTTCCAGTTCAGCTGCACACTAGAGAGACTGGATTCTCCAGATCTGTAGAGCACATACTACTCCAAACACTGCAATGGGCAAGCTACAGGAGGTCTGTCAAGCAGCTGACTGCAAGCTCTGCTGGAGCATATAGCCTAGCTAAACAACCAGCTAACATCAGTTTGTTACTTGTGTTTAGTGATGCGCTGAGAAAACAACCAGTTACCAAAATCAGAGAATTTACATTTGAATGACCCTGATACTTTGCTGTTTGGAAACCAAAAGACAAAATCTATTTTTTTTTTAAGTCAGTGAACACACCAGGTCACTGAGTTCTTTGGCGTGGATGTTTTTACAGTTGGAGGAGCATCAAGTTGGTCTTTTGACTAAGATATGATTGAGAAAGCACAGAAGGTGTAAGACAATCCTAGAAAGGAAACAACTATTCTTCTAAAAAAAAAAAAAAAAAAAAGGAGGAAGATTTAGAGAAATCTGAAATTGTCCACAAAATCTGATCAGTTTATTTTCATAATCAGAACTGGAATGGATCAGCGACTTCAACCAGAGGAGGATCAGATGGATAAAAAGCTAGATAGTCATTGAGCGAAGCGTTTTTCAATAGGTTTAGGCTTCGGCTCTGCCTGAACTTACTTTCTTTCTGATAATGACATAAATCTGCCCATCAACACTGCAAACTGTTTTACTCAAGGAAGAATCTCACTGCAGCCCACAGCTAAAATCAAGGCAGTTCAGGCAGGTTAGGTAAATGTATTAAATGAATGCTCTGACTGCTACTTTCAGCGACATGTCCTGTCATTTATACTGGTCAGATATTCAACATTTTCAGTAGTCCATGCTGACAACTGAATCACACTTACAGGATTTTCCACATCAATAACATAACCACCTTGGTCTCTCTGAGTGACTCTGTAATGTCTGAACACTGACCTGGATGATAAAAAGGAGAGACAAAGATAGAAGTTGCATCACTGATTCATTTATGCTGCTTAGCTCTCCACATGTCGAGTGTTGGTTTACCCATTGAGGTCCTGGCGGGTCGTGACGGCCAGCGAGCATCCGTCTCGACCTGGACGGAGGAGCATGTTGCCACAGTCCGGGTGTCTCTCCAAAAGTACTTCAGCTTCTGTGCGTGACACTGGACGAAAACACCTGTGGATTAAAAACAATACACGTTAGTAATGAAGTATTTTTTTATTTATTTTTTTTTAAATGTGATAGGGAAGCAGAACTCACGGAGGGATCTCGCCCACTAAGGGAACAGAGAGGGGTGAAGGAGGAGCTCGTCCGGGATTACGGGTTCTCCGTCTGGTCCGTTCTTTTTCTACCACTTCCTTCAGCATTTGGAACTGGCCCGGCAGTAACGTGAGACTAGACGGGACATTCAGCTGCAATTCAAACGATCAAAGAATATTTGCATTACGGCACTAAGTAAAAAGATTCTGGTAAAGAAATGCAGGAGGCTGATATTCACATCTATAACGGAGTAGAGGAAACCTTTCCACAGCTCCCGGGCCTCCAAGTTTGGTGCCTGAGGGAGACAATCGCACATTTGAATACTTGTGAAGATCTTTCAAATGATAAAAAAAATAAAAAATGCAAATAACTGTATGAGTTCGTTGAGAGGCATACGGTGAATTTGGTCTCCCCGTCTTTCATGCGGAGGATGAGTCTCGCTGCTTCCAAGTTTCTGTCTCGGCTGCTGTCATCTTTGAGGGACACAAACCCGCTGAGGTCCAGCTTCTCAACATACTGGTCCACACAGAAAACGTTTAGTGTCAGCACAATGTGACGCATTAAAGACATAGAGAAGAAGGTACAGAGGGTGAAACTTACATGAGCATCCTTAGCGTTATTGAAGAAATACAAAGAGTTCCCACAAAGGCAAGTCCAAAGCCTTCTGGAAGCCTGTCATATGCAGACATGAGGGGGGGGGTGGGGGGGAAGCATAGATGAGCTGTTGTTGGAATAAAGGAGATTTCCACGCAAAGTGCTGGCTACATTTATTCACATCTCTGGAAAATATGTGTCAAAAACCTTAAAAGAAATATATACATATTTTTTTTTTACATCACTAACATATCTTGCCCAAACACACTTTAGAAATTTCACTTTTTTTTTTTTTTTTAAGTTGATCAGAGTCTATGAACTTTCACTGAGGAATCCAGAACTTTCTCTTACCCTGTGGTATAAGCAGGAGGTAACACACAGCTCAATTTATTTTTGCCACTGTAGACAGAACGAGGACCCGTATTTATCTGGCAACCACATACCAGATATATATATATATATATATATATATATATTTAAAAATCAAGTAAAAATATCCATAGCCAGCTCTTTTTTTCCATTTAAACCAATTGTATTATAAACCATTATATTCTGATAATAATCCAGAATATATGGGCAAATCAAAAATGTTAAAAGATACAAAATATTTTTCCTTGGGCATGCCACCCCCTATATGCACGCTATTGAGAAACTGTGTGCTGAACTAAAGACGAGAGAATACAAGAAAATTTTAAGTGGATTTGTCAAAGATTCCTCTCTGTGTATTAAAACCTTAATTTTATATCACTGATTTAAGTCCTATTGGTAAAAGGTGCTTTTACAAAGCTTTGGCAACACTCGCTGAACAAATGTACCAGCATTAAAGTATTTTTTACACTGGAATAAAATGGAAAACTAAAAGCTTTTTATACAACTTTACCCTAAATGCCAATAAATGTAGCCAGTTGTGCAATGGATATTCCCCCGCTGCCCCTTTCTCATTCCCATTTCCTGTCCCAAGAGAAAGATAGTTAAATGAGTCTCAGCTGCTACCAATACATACAATTGGATCCCTGTAATATCCTGCACCTGAGCCAGTGTCACATTACGAGCCTGTATTGGATTAAAACGAGCCTAATCAGTGATGGGTGGGCATGAAGGAGAGGGGCGTCTTTGTCACCTCACCTATCAAATAAGACAAAAGGCAGAAGAAATATTTGAGAATTTCTGCATGCAACTTTACTTAAAAATGCAGTTCAAGGAATTACAAGACTTTAAGTGTCACTGGAGTCTGTGTGATGTGGAAAAAAAAAATTGTCAGGCATTCGTTTGCAACATCTAGAGCATATAATGTAATGTTGATGACAGCCAAGAAATGCACGGTTCCCCAGATAAGACACGCAGCGTCTTGACATCAGTACAGATTCCTCGATTCCCACGATCGCCGAGTGATTAGTTGCCGACCCGCTGTCACAATCCCATCCGTTTGGTGGGAAACGAAATGCCCACGCAACCAGCGCTCAGATCGCCTCGCCCATTCCAGCACAAGGAAGTTGACAGCTATCAGGGAATGGTGGATCCGCCGGGTATGGCAGGCGGCGGCGCGCCCGTACATCCCACACCGACCGCAAGCGCGCTCTGATCCCCGGCAGCCTGCTGCATGCCCCCGGGCGGGGTGTGGTGGACTGGACCTACCTTTTCCTTCGGTCCTCGCTTCTCCAGGTAGCCCTCAAAGTAGCAGGGTGGGAGCTGGGAACGGGGCCCCCCCGAGCCGCAGCGCTGCCTGACGGGTGCAGCCGCCATGAGTGTCGCAGGCTGGGCACTGATTGAGGACAAAGGGACTTTGAGTAATTCGGGGACCGACACGCCTTCCCCGATGAGATAGTGTTCTGGCAACAGCCCAACAGCTGGGTGATACGGGCTGCTGTCTCTGCGGGGGTCATGGATAGGGGTGGGGTTGACCACATGGGAAAAAAACACAAAAAAACGAAGCAAAAACACTGTGGGATGATATCCACTTCAATAATAAATACATGTAAATAAGAAGCGCATCAGGACAGTCAATGAATAATTCAAACAGTTGATCATTTTCCAATTTAAAAATGACAACTGCTCATCAGAGGGTTGAAATATTTAACATTTATTGGAGGAAAATGAACAGCATCTATTCACGGACAATAAAACACACAATACATAAGATTACACTTTGACTAGTATAGAGGTAATCCACGCATTTTGGAGATAATCCAGGATAATCCCACGTTTATTCTTCCCAAAGCATCACAGTTACGGAAAGGTATTAAATCAAAAGCATTTTACAAATACATACAAATAATAAAAAAAAAGGCTATATATTTCACTGAATAGTTCCATTAACGTTGTGCATAATGAAATAAAGCTTTAAAGCTGTTAATACTTCATCAGTATTGCAAAGCTGATATATAGTATCGTAAAGTCGGCTCTGAGCTGTGACATCAGCCCCACACAAAACCTGATCTTAGCCCTTTGTTCTACAGCACCATTCATCATCTCTGATCTAAGCCGAGTCACAGACCTTCTGCCTCTCTTCAAGGGGTTTTGCTTTAGTCTAATGAGGCACGTAAACCCACACCTGAGCCACAGTTATTACTCAGCACAGCAAGGGTCCGAAACATATCACCAATAAGACACATTAAGAGGTCTGCAGAAGGACAGGCAGTGCGGATATATTTCAAAGTATGCATACGAGTCTGAGCATCAGAGGCACCGTAGGTTTGAGATGGGACAGATAATGAGGAAAGGGGGCAGAAGTAAGGGGGCAGGTGGTGAATAGAGAGGTGGGGGGAGGGCATAATCCACTGTCGTGTCCCCTCCTCTGCAGAAAAAGACCTGTCTGTTCCACTTGCACTTTAAATAGAGACGGCAGAGATGAGCGAGGCGGGGGGGCAGTCTAACAAGGGGATCATGACAAGGGGGGAAAATTTGGCATTTTAACAAACAGCATGAACCATGACAATTCATAGTTTGATTGTAATAGGCTTAACTGGAACTGAAACCAGTGATTGTGGACAGATCTCCCTTGTTTTTTTTTTGTAAATTTGGTACGAAGAGACTGGGAGAGAGCATCCTCCATCCAGGTCTGATGCATAGTTTACGTCTGAAAGCAAGAGGCAGGTACAGCAACGCCAAGCTCACATCACCACACATTTCCATGCTCCAAATCAAACTACAACAGAGCTGAGGAGTGAGAGCAAATAAGATAGAAAATTCATGAAGAAACCCTTAAAAAAAAAAAAAAAGCCCTAAACTCCCCTCCCCAAAAAAACCAACCCCCCAAAATACAACAATGCAATGACACTGCCAGCAGTATCAGCTGAGCCTGAGGGGGGAAAAAGGAACAGACAGAAACCATGTTGGCTTTGGTGCAATGTTGCTCATTTTAAAGACCAAATCAAATGTCCCTTTACTTGTGAAGATTTTATTTTAAGTTAAAATTAGACTGAAACACAGCCATCTGGAAGGACAAATAAGAGCGAGCAACCTTTGTTTGGAAGTAGTGTTTCGAAGCGTAACTGGAGTGCTTTTAAAGAGGTACAGATATTTACGGAGGAACAAAAAGTCAGAAAATGTGTATTTGCAAGTTAGATCTTTCAAGTCCCCATCTTTAAAAACAAGATTGTCTCCTAAAGCTGGAAGTCCCAGAGCAGCTTGTAGCTCTGAATCAAATATGGCTGCCGCACTTTTAAAATGTAGAGAAAGTTGTAGATATAAATATTATTCTCACAGTTTGTGTTCATTTAAACCATTGACACACATAGTTCTGAAAAGCCCATATTAGTTACCACGTTCCTTTAAGGTACAGAACCCATTGAACTATGTCATTAACCTGTATTGAGAAAAGTAATTAGCACCACAATTAGAAAATCCCACTGCTTTTCCAATCTGCGACTAAATCTTGCTCCACTCGGTGCAATCCAGACCTGAGCTCGGACTTGAGAGATAAACGTACTGCAGCAATAGGAGTGATAAATGTAATAAAATAGTTTTTTTTTTATATTTATCCTAAATAATCCCATCACAGTAGAACCTGCAAACCTAATGTCCAAATTCAGCCATCACTTACAGCTGGAACAATATGAAGTTCTTAAACATGTCAGACAGAACTCATGATTAATCAAACAAATACAAAACCAAGAAAACTATTTGCATAAAACCACCAGATGGCAGTAGAACATAGCCTCAAATGCCTGAGAACATCAGTTTTGTGTAGTGTTGTGTAGATTTGTGCATTAGTGCCCAAGTCTATAGTTGAAAAGGTTAAAAACATGATTGTGTGTGTAGTTCCAAATAGTCATGATTCAGCAAACAAGATACTGTGAATAAAACTGAATAAGACAAAGAAAGTCATTACACCCTTAGACATCTGTTTCTGCTTAGTGTTCAGCTGGAGCTGTTGTGTACAAAGTGCACAGGTGCAAAGAATGTTTTATAAAGACGCAATATATGGCGAATGCACCTAAACATCATGCATCATTTTCCTGATTAGTGTTATGTTTTCAAATCCATTCCATCTTGACAGAAAGTCTCCCAAGTTTGCTAAAAAATATATCTCAAAGAAACAAAAAAAAAAAAAAAACTATTTAAATTTCCTTGCTATGTTTCCGTTTTCATGATGACATATTTTTAAACATCCATCTTCCCCGTTCTGATGCTCCCGACTTGCTCGTCTTCTGTTAGTGTGAGAGGGGCACAAGCACTTCCACGTAGTTGTTGGGGAAGTATCCGGTTTGTCCACGGAGTTTTCCTTCTAACCAGTTCTCGTCAATTTGCCTGAGCAAGGTGATTATTTCCCCCTCGTAGAAACCCAGCTCTCCGTCGTTTTCTGGCACGAAGTCATAGAGGGCTTTACAGGTCGGCTCCCCTGGACATGAAGAGAAGACGACAGACGCAAGGAGTGAAAAAGAAAGCATACGTAAGTCCAGCTACTAAGACACAGACTCGCAGCGTTGGCCAAAAGTACAATCAGAATCTGTTTGAATGTGTGAAACCTTTAAATAAGTTCAGACACACGGTGTCACTAGTGTGACATTTGAAAACACCACTGATGGAAGGTTTCAAAGGAGAGGAAGCGAAATGTTATGACTTATTAGTTCTCAGGTGATGAATCAAGAAAACTTCAGAAGCTCAAAATCAGAGCACTTGTAGGATTTTTTTGAATTTAACAAAGATTTTGAGATTCAGAAGTTTCAGTGGTCGATGAAGAAGTCGTCAGATGTATAAAATTCAGCCAACTTTGCACCGTGAATTTCATTCAAAATCTTTAATTTTGAATAAATAAAAAAATAACAGAATGTGAGCTGCTGACGATTCCATACATCTGAAGACCTGGTAACAGAAACAGTCAACACTTGTTCCCCTTTTATGTGCTGCTCGATCAGTTGACACAATAAACATTCAACAGAGTTAGTGAAAAAAAAAAAACAGCCAGAGAAGTGCATCCATGTCACTGCCACACACATGTGCAACAGGTTAAAAGAAAGCAGTCAAGTTTTGTGGTTAATTAGTAGGTAATCTTCTTCTGTCCACTCACGCGGTTTGCTCTTGACGGAGGGCCTTTTGACGGGTGGAGGTGGATACTGTGCTTGGGCTGCTTAATGTTGCAGAAAGGGAAATAAATCTGTCAGAAGGGTGATGCGGATGTGCAACATGTTTTCCTAAGATGTGGGGGTGGGGGATGGATGGATTGGCACGTACTCACAAAGATCAAGTAAAATACACAAAAGTAGTTTTTACCAGCACTGTATGCCGGGGGGCTCACAGGACCTGCTGAGTATCCTCCATTCGAGGGCTCTTGGTCTCCATAGTCAAAGGACTGTCTGGGTTTAGGCTTGAATTCACGCTTCGGGCGCGACTCAGCTTCATTTACCCTGCATCAAAATCACAATAAAATGCAAAAAAATTACATTTCTGATCTCAGTGCAAGTACAGAGCAAGTAAAAAAAGATCCTTAATGGCTTTCATTGGGAATAGATTTGGATTTTCTGAACATAAGTGTTTGCCACCCTTTCAGATTTTATTTGTAAAAGTAAAATCAAAACCACATTGTTAGACATTATTTTCCTTTTATTTCACAGTTATTCTCTATTTTGTGTTGGTCTATCACATCTTGAGATTATTTTTTGGAATGTGGCAAAATCTGACAAAAATAAAAATAAAATGGATACAAATAGGCACTGTAAAAATACAACATAATCTGTAGAGATTTAGAAATATTTTCAGTTCTGTCTGTAGGTTCTGCACAAATTTCATTTAGTAGCAGTAAAGGCAAATGTGACACTTGGTCATAAAGGTTGTTGACCCAGGCAATATACTGTCAGAAGTAATTTCTTGAGCCGTCTGGAGATTGCCATCCATTTCTTGGAACTTTTGGCTTTAAAACTAATTATGTATGTATCCCTAGACTGCGGGGATACAAACTTAATCTCATGTCGGTGTGTTTACACATTCTAATCTGAAGAAGACGACAAATGAGATTTAAGTGAATAAATCTTATTTGGCGAGGTTTATGGACTTTCCTGAATAACTAGGTCATGACATCAGTGAAGAAGGGTGGAGCTCAACCGGCTGAGCGGGAGCCACAGGTACGGAGCTTGTCGGTGCAAAACTACTCATTTTCTCTCTGTGTCTGCCACCTTTAAATATTGCGGTTTCCAAAGAAATGCTATGAGCACCAAAAACATATATACTTTTTCATTTTTTGTGGAGGGGCACTCCGAAGACCTGAAATCAGACGTATTTAGTTTCATTGCGTGGAAAACATATAGATTAATTCAACAGCTAATTTAAAAAAAATAGCACATTTTTTAAATAGCAGGGTGAACGGTAAAGGCAGTGAAAGAGCTGACCTTTCTTTCAGTCTTTCTGTGACCTCCTCCAGGATCTCCGTGGCCTGCCTGTGGTACTGCAACAGGGACTCCACGAAGGCAGACAGCTGACTCACTTGCTCCACCTACATGTGAATCAGCAGAATGTTTTAGAGCAATTAAGATAAATACAAAAGCAACAAGAACGGAGAGTCAGTTTTTCCGCAAGATTGTTTTTTACATGTCTGGTTCGACAAGCTTGGCCTACAGCAAGTCATCAAGGGAAAAAAAAAAAAAAAAAGAGGCAAGTCAGCTGGAGCAAGCTGTTCCTGAAGATTCGATGTGCTGACTCAGTTTCAAGATGCAGGCATAAAAAACACCCATCTGAGCTTATTTTTATTTACAGAGGGCAAACTCTGTTAATGGATTAGTCACAGAAACACAAAATGCATTCAATTTTTTTATTTAAGCCATGTTCAATACAATTTTATAAGGTTTGTTCATTTAAGTGTAAAATCTTGCGTTGAAATTTATGTCTAATAAAAGATTATATGCAATAAGCACTGGATTATATTAAATATTCTTTATTCATTTTGCAACATGTGGAATAAGGTCACAAGAGGAATATTTCAAATATCTAATCCACCACTCTGAAATCATGTTTTTACATACCGTACCCATTTTTCACTTCATTTGGTGTAACTGAGAAAGCCAATATCAAGTTTTTAAACCTTTTTACTGATGTGAGTTGCTATCTTCCAACAAAAAGTCTACCAATTTAGTTAGCAAAATACAATAAGTTGACTTTACCGACTTAATTGTGTCGAAATCATGATGTGGTCTGAAATCTCTCAGTATTTTGGTTTCTACATATTTCTCACTGAAGATTATATAATCTTCTTTTTTAGATTTTTCCTGAATTTTAAATTTTTTTTATTTTATTTTAATTCTGCCCGTTTAGAAAAGAATTTACCTAATTAAGTTGCATTTTATTTCACTTTATTTTTCAAACTAAGATCGACTCCATTTCAAAAAAAATTGATCAAGTCTGGCTTGGATTGTACAAAGACAAACACAGAATCCTAAAATCAGTTTTTGACACCTTCGTTTAATGTTTGTAAAAATCTCAGCCACAGATCCAGTCATAAACCTTTAGGATAAATGGGCAGTGGACTTATTTTAGTATTTTCTGAGGGTCTGTGTAACCAAAATGTTCAATTAGATGGGCAAAAACTGAACTTTGCTGTGTTAACGCAAAGATGAAGAACATCATCTTATTATAAAGGCTCCAACATGTTTCCATCTGCTGCTCTCCGTTTTATCTACCTTTGCACTCCATAGAAATAAAAAAAACTCATATTAAATACCAGACTGCATTGCCAGACAGCATAAAACCCCCCCCGCATAAAATTACATTCCCAATATTGTATGGATCATAATGGATGATCACGTAGGAGACTGCTTCACTATTTCCAATTGCTTTAGCATGTCCTCTATGACTCGTTTTATGGACTCCTCTGTATGATTAGTTGCGGTAAACTTAAACACCTTTCAACCAGCTTAAAAGAGAAAAATGAAAACTTATGTGACATCCGTTTATGTAAGACAGAAAACCAAGCCAAGGCAAACTTACATCAGTTTCCAGCAGATTATGCATGGAGCTCTCAGCCATCTCTTTGGACTCGTGGAACTTCTCCAGGGACTGCCTAATCTCTTCATCTGGGATTTTACCTTGACGCTTCTTTTTATAGTCATAGTCCAAACGACGGCCTTCCATCTTCTTTAAGTGGTGCTGTGAGTTACACACACAGGGGTGAGATTAAAAATGTCATTCGAAATAGGACTTATACTTTTTTTTTTTTTTGTGTGCGTGTTATTTTTCCCAGTGCACCTGCCTTACAAAGCACAAACCTTGCAGTTCAGTGCAAAGCCTGTATGAAGATAAACTTATCACATCTTTGTTCTACCTGAATATCTTTGATGTCCTTCTCAGCGACCGCCTGCAGTGGGTCAATAAAATTCTGCTTCACATCAATATCCAGGGAGTCCTTGACTTCAGCCAGCCTCTTCATCGCCTCTCCAACATCCACCAGAGCTCCGCCTATAACGTACACACAAGTATAAAAGTAGGAAATTATGACTGCCTTGGGTCAATATTAAATCAGTAGATATTTGCACAGTCACACTGTATCGCTGCAGACCCTTTCTCAAACACAAGTTCCTTCCCCAGCAGGGGTGGAACAATGTTGCATAGAAAAAAAAAAAAAAAGATTTGCACAGCTGCAGTTTAGTTTGTGATTTTCATAATGCTAAAGTTCCAAGGAAAATTATTTGTACTTCGTAGAAAGACGAGGCATGTCTGGAAGAACATCAGTGTTTTCTACTCGTATTTAACATTCTTAATACAGACTCTGCCGTTAGTTCAACTTGAACATCTAGTTGCTATTCTCTACTTCCATATACAGTTTGGTGTTAAATGTGAATAGAGCTGAGTTCTAAATAAAGTAATTGTAAAACGGAGCGGAATGCAAAACATTAACTCCACAGAGAAACTAGGTCTGCTTTTAAAAATGCGATGTTGACCGAGCACAACAAACTGTATTCTGTTTTCTGTTGCTGTGTGGAAACGAAATGAGCTCTCATTTACAGATGGGAAGTTCACCACCAAATGCCAGCTGAATGTGCTTTTCAAACAGAATGAGAAGTATGAGCGTTTTTCACTTCCTGTGTGTTTTTGGTTTCCCGTTTTCATCCAAAAATGCCCCCAGACTTAACACAGGGTTGTTTTGTAAGCACATAAAATAATATACATCGATAGATCTACAGATAAAATGTCCACACTACATGCCCAAAACGGTTCCACAAGTCTTACCAAAGCTATTGTCCTCCCCTATGTCCCGTCCATATTTAGTCATAGACTCCCCCAGGAGCCCCTCTGGCTGAGGATAGCCAGGACTGTTCACCTGCCCACGGATTTTGGACACTGTGTTAAGCATGGAGAGCTTAGCTCTTGACGCAGGATTGGGCTGCAGGTACTCTGATGTTTTCCCAAGGACATCTACTACTGCTTTACTGGTAACATCTGCTTTCTGGGAGGATATGAGAAGGCAAAAAAAAAAAAAAAGGAGGGAAAAAAAAAGAACATTTGTCAAAGAATCATCGGTAGCATTATTTGATTTGAGCAAGATCATCCAGTTAATTATGCTGTAATTACCCTTTCAAGTTCTTTAAAGTCTTCATCCAGTTTGGTTCCTTCTGCACCTCCAACCTTTTCACTCATCATCTGTGGAATTAAAGCAAGTAGAAGGATTACTTTCAACAATAAATGACATAACCCAACTTAATAATATGCTACTTGTCGCTTCTATATTTTTTTTTTTAAATTTGTGGTCAAAAGGACAGCTGGAGCAGGTTAGGTGTTTGTTCATACAGTTCAAAGTTCTACTTATCACGATTCTCTTGTTTCTGACATGATTTCATTAATAAATTATTATTTAATGGTAAAAGCTTTAGCACGAATCAAAGAATCGCTAAACTAATATTAAAGACACTCCTCCCTATGGCAGCTCTGTTGGAATAGGAAGAATGGAAAACAAACTAATTTTTACAAGTAAAGCATTCACAAAAACACTAATGTCTTTGTTATATGTATCAAAGAGTTTTCATTTCAAATTTCTACACTTTTCTAGATTGAATTTTCCTGTATGTTTATAACATTTTCAACCGTTGAGTAGAAAACATCCATCTTGAAGTGCTTTTATTTGTAGGTTGTACAAATCACAAACCCCACAATGCTGAAACTGGCTTTTTTTTTTTTGGCCTCTTGACCAAATTTTTATTGTAACATTTGTCTTTTCTTGGTTGCCAAATAAGGATGGATGTATCATAGATTCTTTAAGTGCAACTCCCCTTCATTTATTAGATTTGATTTTTACAATGCATTATTATTTTACATGTATTTAAATAATCTATTTATGGTCTAAATGTTTATAAGTTTCTTTTCACACCTACCTTGTCCTTACTAAACAAATATAACAGAAAGCAAAATACTGCCAATTTTTAAAGTCGTAAAACCTTAATTTACGTCCTGATAAATTCAGCTACTTAACAGATACTTTTTGAGCTCCAAGGAGTGCACAGGGACACGTCGTCGTTTCAGGATCATGAACAAAAGGTCCAGGACTATAAAGCTCCATGCTTTTTTCTTCATAATTTATGAGAAGTAATCCTTTTGCACTGCGAGCAACCTCCTAACGTCTGTGCTTAAGAACTCCAATTTCATACAAAGGCTTCTCCACTTTTTCCATCAGGCCAGCAAATGCATCACAGTTTCCTACATCTTGACCACAGGCAATGCTTTGTTTCACCGTGCAAAAATGTTACTTTACAATCTCTCTTTTACACACACACACACACACACACACACACACACACACACACACACACACACACACACACACACACACACACACACACACAAGTGGTTCAAAGCTCAGTAGAAGACTGAAAATGTGCTGGTCTACATGTTATTTAGAACACAGATATAGATATACCAGATGGATTTAACCAGATAATTATTTTCTCTAGTTTAAATAAAACCACTTAATTAGCTTGTCTGGAATGAACATCATCTCAAAAACTTCCCCAAACATGAATAAAGTATAACCCAATGACACTCAACAGCAAAAAAAAAAAAGGGGGTTGTTTCAGCATTTTTTTTATTTTTATTTATTTTTTGGCTTCATAGAGTAGTACGCAAAAAAGTTAAGATAAGTTAAAAATTGCTAATTACGTCAGCTGCAACCGCCAATATAATGATTTGGATTTTTTCATTTTAACAAAAGCCACAGTCAAGTCACACTGACGTGCATCTATAGTCCCCCACATACAGTCTGCCGGTTCTTGCATGCATCGGAGCATGCTCCATATGTCAAACGAGTTTAGCTCCAGTCAACTGTTGGCTCTAAAAACAGGTTTTTAGACTAACTGTGAAGCATCTGATCCACTGTCAAATGGCCTGATTTAAAGTTCTCAAAAGCTAGAGTGGCTTCAAGTTTGGAAGCAGACCAACGCTGCTGATGATAAATCACAGGATTTCACTGCAGACCACAGAAAGACAAGCAACATGCAAGACTTGCAGCCAAAAAACGCTGAGGGGCGGCTGCTGATCCAACAGTGGAGACAAAGTTGCTGCGAGTTATTTTTACAGTTGCCGAATGCACACTATGAAGTAAGAGAGGCTGCTCCATTTTATGCTTATAGATATGTTTTAATAGCTGCGTTATGCCTGTGTGTTATATTGTTAAGAAGTCTTGAAGCCAGTCAAAATTGATTTAATTTCATCTCATTTTGATCAACTGTGCTGACGGTGTATTTACGGTCACTTATTAGATTTAAAGTAAAGGTTGTCAAATGAATTTCTATTCATTGGGAGTATATCATATTTGACACTCTTAAGTACTCAACCTTTTTTATTTGTGAAAATACTTGACTACTATTAAAGAGCTTCAAATCAGTTTTTTTGTCATGCTGGAATTAGCCGCTTGTATCTAATTTCCTTTATTTCAAGTGCAAATCTTTCTTACTTTAGATATTTTGTGGTCTGAAAAACCACAAAGTAAATAGGCTTCTTGGAAGCAAAATTGTTCATCCAAAATTGATTAATATATGCATATTATTTTTTATTTATCTGTATATTTTATATATATTTGTCATCAGCAGCATACCTACAACATATGATTAAGATTTCACAGTTATGTGTATTTTTCCATCTTAATAGGCTGATAGGAACTGTTGCCAGCTAATCTTCCATGTAGATATTTTGAAAAAGACAATTTAGAGATGTTATCTTAGTATTTATTTTTTACATAATAATCTCAAAGCAACTCCTTTCTACTATTAGCAAACAAGAACCTGTCAGGCAGCTTTTGCTTGAAACTTGTCATCAGTCTCTTCATTTTCATTCCTTTTAAAACCAGATTAACAAGTTGACATCAGTGGGTTTTTTTTTTTTTTTTTTTTACAGGCATTTGCCAAAAGAAATCTGGATTGTAAATGGATGCAACACGTCTCAGTATTTGGTAAGTAAACATCTGTTGTAACCAATCCATACTGCAATGGTAGAGGTATACAAAAGCGTACCATCTGTACAACTCCCCATCTATTATCAATGTTAGCTACGAAGTATGACTAAATGGACAAACCTTTAACCTAGAGGAGGTATGGTCGGAATTAAAGATGACTCAGTTCTATTTATCGCTGCAGTAAACCATCCCAGTGAATGAGCCAGAACAATGACAGAACCTGAATGAAGTCATCGTTATTACATCTGTCATTTCCCCAGAGTGACAAGTCCGAATATCTCGGGTGAGACCAGTCAATTACCTACAGGCTATAATCTGCAATCACATGACATTGGGTATCTGCCACTGATATGCCTACTGAGCACAGAGTCATTACTTCACTTGTATGATGTTCCACCAAAAACAAGCACCTGCTGCAACAACGCTGCCACCAAAACAAAGCCGACTGGTTTTGTAAGTCATGACATGCTTGTATGAACAATTACATGTTTAACACACAAGCCTTCAGAGGCAACTCAAAATACAGGATGACTGCTACAGAAAACTTGACTGAACAAATGCAACAAAATCAGAGGAGCCTTATTATCCAGTCTTCAATAAGGAACGCCACATTAAATTACTTGGCAAAAATCATTCAAATTCATAAAAACTGTTAAATGCAACACATTCCAGTTCATTTATATTATCTTCTTTTGTTTTGTTTTTTTACCCTTGTTTAAAATAAATAAACATTGACCATGAAATTTTATGGTATTATGGATAAAGCAGGAACACAGTTCTAATATGCTTATGAATGTAAACAATTTAAATGAACCAACCAACTCAGTTAGGCTCTTGCATCAGAATCCTCATAATATTACCCTCAAATGTCAATAGTGGGGATAAACCGATATAAAATCTACGTTTTAACCCATGACTAGACAAAACTAAAACCCGACAGTCACTGCAATGTCTAAAACCCTTTATGTCTCATTTAGGAGAGCTAAACCTCTCGAACAGATGGTGCTAATCCTGCGTACTCTGGCGCTAATATAGCGAGCATCTAGTTAAAACGAAACTTGGCAACAAACTACCAGAAAATAAACATATCCGGTTATATGTTTATGAAGAAAACTTTGCTTAAAAGACGGTATTAGCTCTAAAATGAAGAACCCAAGTCTAAACCAGGCAGACGAACTAATTAACTAACCAGAGCAAAGCCTTGGCAACTAAGTTTAGTTAAACCTGAGATTAGCATGAGCTAATTTAAGACTAACTTAAGAGAGGGTTTAAAGAGTTTCATTGCAACACGAATTCGTGTCTTCTCTAATTCAAAACATTTACCAGACCTAGAAGGTTTGTTTTGGTTCCCGAAAACCTTTTCTACTTTAGGCAACCTAGTAGCTAACAGAAGTAGGAGAGCAGCGGAGCTAATGTCTAAGAAGTCAACTCGTTTACCTGACTGGCTTTGAAAAATTGCTTCTTAAGTCCTGCGACCGACATCTTCTCAGCGCTTCCTCCTCGTCCTCTCTCGGGAAAATGTGTGCAAAAAAAGCTTCTGTGAACGACTACAGCCCTAAATCTGTCGAGAAAACACGTCTCCAAACTTTGCTCCGCGGACAAGAAACTTGCTAGGCAACCACAATTTCCTGGCTTGGGGAAATTGTGGGCGGAACCGAGCTGGTTCAAAACACACACGTAGACACCAACAGTGGGTCGGTCCACTTCCTTCTACATTACTTTACTGCACTACTGTAATTAAATAATTCACCTTATTACGGAATTTAGCTTCAGTCCACGTTTGACCATGTGCATTGTTCATATTATTTATTTTGAGTTAATATTTGATCTAGTTAAAAAAAAAAAAACACTAATCGAAAAAAACCACTAATCGAAAGCAATAATAACAGCTTCTCAGATGGTGATTCTAAGAGAAAATAACTGCAACAAAATCTAAATTTCTTTATGGCGCCAGATAAGATAGGTACCCTAACTAATAAAGCCTACTGGCTATAGTAAGTAAATGGCACCACTGTGCAGTTGAATGATAGTGACTGTTGTTGCAAGATTAATAAACTGGGTGAGCAGCTATTCCCTCCAACTATAACCATTCCCTCCAGCCCACAACCTTTTTACGTGAGCTGCACCAATCAACTGGAAAGAAATCAAGATCAGAAGGGAAAGAGTGACTTCAGGAGTGACTTTAGTGGATCAAAAGCTTTTTCTTTTCTTCCTGTTCATTAAATCTGTCAAAACACAGAATTTCTACTATATTTTTCTGTCAAAACAAATGCCTCCATCAAGAACATGGACTTAAAATCCAGTAGAGAAATGTGCTTCATTTATGCTTAGATGCATAAATGAGGATCATTTTGTAGTTCCACAACAGCCTGCCATGGCATCTTTTATCTAACAAGAGAGACAGCAAGCCATTTCTCTTTCTTATGGAGAAGTTGTTGGAAAAATATCGGTAATCAATAATTGTCACATCCTTACCAAAACCAGAAATCTGAATTGACCGACAGTATTTCTTTTGCTGAGGTAGGTTTCTGGTTGAAAACTTGACAAAAGGACTAATTTAAAGACAATCACCACAACTATGTCCAGCGGCATCGTCCTGTCTCACTTATGAGTAATGTAGGTGGTGGGGGTCTCATTTGTTGTAACGCACATGTTGCTCTGGGTCTGTTGTGGTGAAGAAAGAGCTGAACCAAAGAGCAAACCTCTTGATTTTCCAATCTGTTCACCCTTCTGCTCACACATAAGGAAATGACTCATGGATCAAGCCTGAAAGGACACATTTAAATGAAATGACCTTCTTTCATAGGGTGAGGCTGCACCATCACTGTAGGGGGAGCTCGAAGTAGAACCGCTACTCCTCTGGATTTGAAAGAAGTCTCATGAAGTTACTCAGGCATCTGATTGGGGAGCTTCTCTTTGGAGGTTTTCCTTTGACGTCCTGTTGGGAGGAGACCCTTCTGGCCTTTTGTACAAGAAGATGCTCCTACTTTTCCCTACTACCCCTGCAACCTGACCTCAGAAAAGCTGAAGAAACCGGATTGATGGAAATGCCTCACCCATTCGGGTTTAATATGTTTTTTTTTTTTTTTTTTAAACCTGTTCAGTTGAAAGTAGTTGAAGTATTTTAGTGGGCAACTCGGTTGACTTATTTTTTCCAACCCCTGCACATTGGCGCCCCTGGTGGTGAGCCTTATTATTCACATCAGAAAGCACCAGCGAACAATAATACTAAATTGTTTTTCCCATTTAATTGTGGCAACACTGAACGTTTGTTCATCTAAAATGTTCATTTAATTCTTATTAAACATGTAGCTTGTCAAATGGCTCTGACTACAAAACTCCCTTTTGGACATGCTGGATCACGAATAAAGGCTTAAAACCTTCGCATGAATCCAGCACAAAAGATAAAGTTACGAACACCAAATAAAAACACCAACATCTCCAAAGGAAAAGAAACCATTTATTACATTCTCAAAACCACATATAATGTATCCGGTTGGACAACAATATATATTGAGCTGTGTGACTCTGTTATTCTTGAACTAGTAAGATACCTGTAGTACATTTTGTCATTTAGGGAAACGAAAAAGGGGAGTCAAACTGTATACTTTTTTTTTGTTTGATGTTTTCCTAAATGTCTTTAATTAAAAAATAAAAAATAGATCACTGACTTTACGAGACCAAAGGTGGAGACACATGAGAAAAATGTGGATAAAAGACTGACGAATAACTGAGAAAAAAAAAAAAAAATCACAGCAAAAGAAACATGAAACCCTATAATAAAAATTTCATCTGAACACTAACTGATCTTTTTTTTTTTTTTTTTTACGTTTTGTTTCGTTTTAAAATCCTATGAATCCGAACTTGATTGTTACAACATTGGGACAAACAGAGACGGGCTTTGACACTTTGTGGTTAACATTCACAAAAATAGAGCTTACGTCCACAGTGATTATGGTTATGGGTCTTAGGTGCAAAGGGTGTGAGGAGTACAAGGCTAAAAAGATGACACTTGCAATAAAGGGACAAGAGATTACAGCCATCTCCCTGAGCAGCAAGCAGTGGGTCCTCATGTTCTGCTCAAGAACAACACAGCACCCCTAGTAAGACGTTGTCATCACCTTCGGAACAGTGTTTTATGTACATGAATGAATTGTAAACAGTTATTTTATTTTGTGTGTGTGGCTGACATGGAGTAAAAATAACGAACAAAGAAAAAAATAAAACAGATCGACTGAAGTCTTACTGGCATGGAAGCAAAACTCAGGGGGGCAGCTGGTAGCTCTGTCTGGCCTTGGACTAGTGTCAAGTGAGAAACAGGAAAGTATAAGTGCTTGATATTTGGAAAAGTGTCGGGTGTAGGACCAAAGGAGAGAAACTCCGAATGTACAAAATAATACAGTTGCACCAACCAGCAGAGAGGTTTTCATGATGCACATGGACCATCGCAATCCCAGCCCGGAGCTGGATGCGACGCTTTCGGCAAAACACAAACACATCAGCGTATTCCTGCCGTGCCTGGCCGCCTGTCAGAAAACATCTGGCAGTGTTTCCTCTGTCGCCTTGTAGTCCGTTAAGTCGTCTTTTGGCTCGCCGCCTCTTTTGCTTAACGTCCGCGTTCGTCCTCTAGTCTCTTTCGGCAGGGGTGGGCGGGCAGCAGCAGTGCAGAGCGAAAGCCAACAGTTCAAAATGCGAGGGCATTTGTTTTTTTTTCCTTTCATTGCTGTGTGCGAGTTTTCTGCCTCTCCCCTGCTATGATAAATCAGCAACAAGTGTCCACCCCCCCTCACTTGCAGGATGGCCGTCCCTTTGCCGTTGGGCCAAGAGGGGGTTGTTGCAGTGGAAACCTGAGAATACTGCCAAGAGAGGGAAAAAAATCATCCAGAAAAAAAAATAATAAAAAAATAAAAAAGGATCTGAGTTCAAATATCAGTTGTGCCTCCATATCCGCTTTACTCCTTTTTTCTTCCCTTCCACGCACTCTTACTCTTTCCATAAAGTCATATATAGATATCTATTTACATTCTTATTTAAAATATTTTTTTTCTTATAAACGTGTATATAAATTAAGGATAGTTTCATCTTTTCCTGTGTCTAAGTGGCATTTACAAGGAAGGGGGTGTGTGGGACTGAGGTCTTTTCATTGCATTACAAAAGCCTACGAAAAGGCAGCACCTAACACTATTTACTGTGAGTGAAACTGATTGCTGACTTCACCGTAGGCCGCGAGTCGGTTTCTACGTGTTTTCTTTTTTTCTATGCATGTCAGAAGAACCTCTGATCTGTGATCTTGGTCCCTAAGTGCGGATCAGTGAAAGGATGCATGGAAACACGCGTACATCCCTCTGAGATGCATAACCATCGAGAACTTTTTTTTTTTTTGACCAACGTCTGCGCCAATATCGACATCGTGCCAGTTCCGCGTGACAAGCTTTGCTTTCGAGTGGCAGGATTGTACATTCATCGTTGTTTGGTTCTCGTTTGTGCACTGGTGCTAATAGAAGAGGTACATTCATAACTAGTTCGGCGATCCCCAGTGGATCAACGCTCGGAGCCGGTTACATGCCGTGTGGGCTGCTGTGATTTTAATAAGACGCCCGCACACTGGTTTTACAATGCTACAATTTGCAGTAGAGCAGGAGCATGTGTGGTATGTAGTGTAAGGTGCTTCGCCTGCTGCTGGGATAGTGGAGGACTACTTTGGGAGACTGAGTATTTATAGTCCTGGATTGTCTCAATAACCGCTGGTTTTCTGCCGCTCTTCTGTCTCACGTTTGCCCCCTCTACTTTCTGTTACACTCTTCCTCATCTCTCCCGTCTCGTCTCTCCGCCTAGCTGTCGGTGGAGTCCGGCAGAGGCATCTCGCTGCCAAACACTTCCCGGTACAGCGGTGGGAAACTGTAGGCAGTCTCTGGGTGAACCAAGCGGAAAAACTCCAGTTTATCGACGTGGAGATTACAGATGGACTTCATTGTGGGCAGCTTAGACAGCATCTGTTAGAGAAAAGACAGCGACGCAGATTCAATGAGCAAATGTACGAGTTTAAAGCAAGATATGCAGTGAGATAAAGAAGTGAAACTGAAATAAAGGATTTTTTTTTTTTAAGTAACAGCAAAATGTAATCGTTTATTTTTATGTGTTTTTGATCCTCTGGTGACAGGCGTTTCCCCTGCGAGTCTTGATTTAGACAGTGAACAATAATATTCTAATCTCCCTTCCTGGAAAGTTTCCTTGTTCACACAGTCGTCAGCTCTTCTAATCGCTCTTTTATTGTGGTCTGCATGAAGGGTGTGTATCTGATCTTCTTCTGTTTGAAGTGTGCTGCTCTGGGCTGTGCTATGATGACTTAGCATTTAAATACCAATACTACTTTTAATTTATTTTACAATCTGAAAAACAACAACCATGCAGTCAATTCTACAGTGTTCCAGGTCCGAAGAGAAAAAAAAATGGAAACATTTGCCTAATGTTATTCTTAGCAATCAGGCTCTTTACTCCTAGAAATTGTCGCTAATAATGTCTTTTTCTGCATTCGAACTTCATAGGAGGGTAATTCTAAATTATGATTTCCAACTTGGAACTAGAAACTCATGTAATTAGAATACCTATAATGCCATTATGACACCAATGCTCAAATTTGTCAATATCTGAAACTTGTCCAAACTTTAAAAGTGTTATGTTTGACAATGCTAACGTTTCAATAGTAAGACCTCAGCAGTAAAGAAATATCGTCATAATCAGCTTCCTTCTCCATGAGAGTGCATGTTAACATACAGTCACTGGATCAGAATATTCCAATGAGAATAATTTGTCAGACCAAAAATGTCTTTTCAAAAATTAATTCTGTTATTAAATGTGTTTTCCTTAGCTCCAAGGAGAAAATGATCACAATTGGAAATAATCAGTCTGCGAGTAATAAATTAATATAAGGCTGTTTCACGTAGTGAATTGAGTTACTGAAAGAAAAAAAAAACTTTTCAATAATATTCTATATATGTTAAAACACATCCAAGTTTGAGGGTCGTTTTCATGAATTCGCAACAGACCAAACCTTCAAAAATTCAAATCCAATGAATGAGTTTTATGCATGATAAAGTTGCAGAAGGCGGCTTGATTACTTGTGTTTACCTTGTCCAGTTTCTCCTCAGAAGCACCGCTCTTCTGCAGACTGTGCTGCAGAGCCAGGTAGACTTTCTCTTGGAGCTTCTGAACCTTCTGACCTTCTGTCAGCCAGGGTCGATCTACAGAAGCAGATATTTTGAATGCAGTTCAGATTGCAGATTTTGCAACATCACTTTAAACTAATATGCATTTTTATCTGTTTGACAGATGATTTATGCATTTAGCCAAAGGGTTATTGAATGGCTGAAATGCTGAGATCTCTCTCTATATGGCAGTTTAACTACTGTGAGTTCAAATTAATAATTTGTGAGAAGTTAATTCAGAACCCGTTACTGAAGTGATTATGATGCACACCAAGTTGTGGCTTTGTCACAAAAAGAGTGAAAGGCTGACAAACAGAAATAAAGTTACGGAAAAAAACCCTCTGCTGAATAATCTAAAAAAATCAACATAAACTTCGAATAAAAAGATTAAATAATATTTAGCTTTGACTTCTTTTTTTCATATTAAACCCCTTTTGTAATACTGCAAGTGACAGAATGAGACAAAAATATTTATGAGAATTTTTTGCTAAACAGTGTGCATATGCTTTCAAGATCTTTATAAATGCTTGGACACAGTGAAAGAGAATAAAAATAATTACCGGGTGACAGAAGAACAGCAGCGCTAAAAAGGGCTATTTCCTCATCCGAGAGCTGCAGACGGCTGAGACCTTTTCCCAGCTCAAAAACGGCGCTCACCAGATCATCACACCCTGCAGAAACAACATAGAGACCCTGATAAGTGAATAGAGAACCAGAGATTCTGCCGTTCCTTTTTAACTCCATCACCGAACTAAAATCCAACTTACTAGGTTTAAAGTGTAAAAATGAATAAATGAGGCCTCTTTGTCTGCAAACTGTGGAAAAACTAAACTTCTCCCAGGTTTATCCGAGTTGTCATTTGGCCAGCATCTTGTAAATGTACTTGTGCATTTTAACATTTTGTCATGCGATAACCAGAAATATTATAATATTTTATTGAGACTTTTTGGAATTATGCAAAACTGTGTGTGATTTCCTTCTGCAGCATGCGCGGTGGAGTTGGCACGTCACATAAAATCCCAGTAAAATAAAACAAAGCACTATATCTGCGTGAACTACCAAAGTATAAATTCTTTAATTTCTCCCACTAGGTGGCGATGTAGCATAATGATGGTGATACTGAAGAAAAAAAAACCCTAGAGTTAAACATTTGACTTCTTTTCCAGGCTTGATCTGATTAAAGGTCATTCTGTAAATAGGACGGCAACTAAAAGAAGTTCTTTTTTTTCTCAGTTCTTTTCTTAGAAAAAAAGTAAGTTAGCCAACTAAAAGAACTTTTTCTCAAGTAGATTATGCTGATTAATGGTATTATACACTATTCAATAGTATGCAGAAAACATTTCTCCGGCTTACCTAAGCCATGTACAACTTCAGACACCTAAATGCTTTTTGAGTGTTTCAACACGTACACAAAAACTTTCCCAAACTGATCCTCACCCAGAGCTTTGAAGAACTGAGCCGAGGCAAATTTTCCATTGAAGAAGATGGTGTTGTTGTTGCTGTTAAAGGCGC
The DNA here is from genome assembly GCF_001443285.1 of Poecilia latipinna. Classification (NCBI taxonomy): domain Eukaryota; kingdom Metazoa; phylum Chordata; class Actinopteri; order Cyprinodontiformes; family Poeciliidae; genus Poecilia; species Poecilia latipinna. The sequence goes on along the minus strand of NW_015113075.1, from coordinate 122,782 downwards.
GACACATGCGTATGAGTAGGACCTCCAGACAGCCTAAAAAAGAAAAGTAGCCAGAAACAAAGGAATAGACATGGAGAGACGGAGAGAGGAGAAGAAGAAGAGGAAGATGGAGGACGAGGAAAGGTGCAAAAATACTCCAAACATGCAAAAACATACAACAAATTGTCAATTTTGAGTCAAATTAGTGCACAGCATATACAAGACAAAATTGAACAAGTTAATATTTTTAAAAGGATAGTACAAATATCCAACAAGGTTTATTGTTTAGTCCAAACCATTTAAAGAACGTAAAACATTGTCAAATATATGCAGGAAATTATATTTAAAAAAATAATTTTGTTTTCAGAATTTAGTATTTCTCCCCAGTGTTCAGAGCAGGTGTTTATTAAAAAAAAAGAAAAAAAAAAAAAATATATATATATATATATATATATATTTTTTTTTTTAATGATGTAAAATAACAGGCAGAGGTAGAAGGTTGGAGACAAAAAACAAGAAGGAAGGATTTTCAGTTAGCAAGATTAAAACTTTGTTCACATTGAAATAATTTTACTTTGTGAAAAAAAAAAAAGAGCTGGTATTTTGGAGCGTACACTGACCTGCTTTCAGCAAAATAATCTGATCATTCTGGCACAGGTCCATGAAGCCAGCTATGCGCTTGGCAAACTCCACCACGTACTGGATGGCATTGGTGATGTGATGTGCACACTGCTGCCACATCCACTCGGCCGACTGAAAAAGGGTCACAGACAGAGCATTACATCGAGCTTACGTTTAATTCTATGATAAGATACAAACTGAGAAGCTGGTATCTCTCTGATTAGCTGCACTGTCGCTAGAAATGACCCTGAAACCATCTTGGAAGCTGGAACCCAGATTTGGAAATGAAATCATGCTCAATATATCGGTGTTTATACTTTGAGGGGACAAACAGAAAAGTTTTCCATTGACGTGTTTAATACAGTTAGCTATGATTTTTCATCTTCAACAGATAATTGATATATAAAAGTATTTGCTCTCACAAGTACTTTGTAATGTGGCGTCCCTCAGGGTTCTGTGCCTAAGCTGCACTGTGCTGTCTAGACTTGAAGCGTTTTCCATTATTTTTTTCCATTACTCTTGGTAGTTGGAAGTTGGGTCTGGGGAATGAGGTCAGACCCAATTTTAACAGTTTTCAAGCTTCCAAGGGTAAAACCTGGAAAACTCTACATGGATATACACCACACCAATATAACACCTGGTGAATCATACATCTAAAACTTGACACTGACTCTTTCCCAAGAAATTGTTCGATTGAGTTTCATAAAAGTGCTTATTGCACTTTTATGAAACTCAATCACTGTGAAGGGCACAGCATTTTTGTTTTATTTTGCTTTTTTTTTTTTGCGCACCTTGCTTTGGAAAACTCTGGTTTCTTCGGGTGTGTAATGTACCCAGGTGAATCTCTTCATGTCCTCTGCGCTGTACTGGCATGTTTCCAAGTGAGACTTTACGATACTCTGAGTGATATGCTCTGAAAAGGAAAAAAACACACATATCCAAAGTCAGTCCAAGCATTTTCGAGGTCGTTGTGGCACGTTTATGTTTCGAAAAGACAGCAAAGGCAGACCTGTAGCCGTGCGGTCTTAACATCTAAAAATTGACGTAACTGTTAAGATGATTCGCACTGCTGGGTAGTTTTAACAGTCAATTTTCTCACTTTTTTCCCCCTCCTCCTCCACCAGCAATAACACATTTTAATTTCTTCCTTTACTGGCCCTCGGAGCCTGTCTGAAAACACGTTTGCCAGCAACCATCCAATAAACCCGACTCGTACAACTCCTTCAGGCATCTTGAGACGTGTGTAGAAGCATTTGATCCTTTAATGTGCACAAGTGCGACACCGACACCATCCTTTTGCCTGAACTGAAGATTAACTTACTGCTTCCCCGTATCACCATCATAACGTTGCCCTTGTTCCACTTTACAGTGCAGTATAAAGTGCACCAGCTCTATGAGATATAACTTTGTCCTCGGTTATCAGAGGATTATCTCTGTGCAGAAACATAGTTAAGGATTAACCAATAACGAGCTCCAATAAATCAAATTGTGAAATAGGCCGTTGTGTTATCTCTAACTGATCAGCTCTGGTTTTATGTAGATAAATCTCCTCCTGTCTTTGTGACTGTTGTTGTTCAGCAAGAGGGGGACAAACGGAGCATCGGTTGTTACGTTTATGTTTTCAGTCTCACCGAGGTCTGTTACTGAGCAGTCATCGGGCAGCTGGTCCAAAAGTGACCGCCTGCGTCCCAGAAGCGAGTGCGTGAGCAGGAGCTGGCTCCCGCAGCTGTCTGCCGTGTCCATTATGGTCTGCTGCGGGGAGTTCTGATTGGACGAGGAGGCGGAAGACGAGGACGAGGAGTTAGACGTGTTCCCGGTGCTGCCTCCTCCGCCTCCCAGCAGCTCCAGGCTGCAGTACTCGCTGGCCTCCTCGGGCGTCAGCGGGAGGTCGAAAAGGTCGGGCAGCGCGGCGATGTCGTCCAGGTCGCTGAGGGTCGACGTGGACCCCCCGCTGCTGTAGGAGCGGCTCAGGCCCTCCTCGCCGTCGTCCGCCCCGCTGCCGCAGCCGCCGTCCTCTCTGGGTAGAGACAGAGCTGCGGGGCCGTTTGAGCCCGCGCACTCTTGAGACTTCTGATGCTTCTGGACCTCGGCGTAGAGGCTGTCACGCTGCTTCTTTGACATGCGGCCAAACTTCACAGCTGCGGGGGAGAAATTACGTTTCATTGCAGCAGGCAGTCGCAGACGATCGCTTCTCCACTACGGAGCCCCGCTTAAATGAATGTTTACCATCTCGGCTCATGCCCAGAGCCAGACACTTCTGAAGACGGCAGTGCTGGCAACGATTGCGGTTCGTTCGGTCAATCAGACAGTTCCTCTGGCGGGAGCAAGAGTACATGGCGTTGTTCTGCTGGCTGCGACGGAAGAATCCCTGGAAGAAACAAAAGAAAAAAAAAAAGAAAAAAACCGGTGTCAGACCTATACATCGCATAAGAATTGGTGCATAAAGGAATTTGGGTAAAGTTGTGCTTTCTTTCTCCTTTACCTTGCAGCCCTCACAGGTAATGACTCCATAGTGGATTCCTGAGGACTTGTCCCCACAGATCTTACAAGGGATGACCTCGATTTGAGCTGCAGGACGAAAACAAAGCCAGACCAACCACACAGTTTAGAAAACCTGCACACCGATGAGTTTAACAGAAAGCTCCGCAGAGAACGATTAATGATCAGCGTGTACTTCAGTGCTCTTTTATCATTTAGTAAAACAGGACTAGACCTGCAATACTTTCTTTTCTTTTTTTATTTTATTTATATCTACTCATACTCATTTATATCAAGGAACCTGCGGTGTATTTTTTTTTCTTGTCTGTGCTATATTGTGTATCACTCCTTAAAAAGAAAAGAAAAACAGAAATTACTCCCTTACAGGAAAAGATTAACTGGTAATTTTCTTATTCAGACAAAACAAAGAGTTTCACATGAGGCTGTGTTTGGTTTGATTTCGAACCCGACAGGGCAGAAAGCCGCCTGTTTTAATGACTCTGTCTCCGTCTGAGCAGACTTCCTCTGTAAAGACGAATTTTGTCCAGCGTTGTTCAGACGTGTTCAAACGCGTCGCTCGAAAGAATGGAACGGGCTCCCGACGCATAAAACACCAAGGGTTTAGTTCGGAACAAATAAAAACTATGTGACCTTTGGCTATTGTTCCACGACTCTCGTCTTCAGTAGATTCGGACGTTTTGTGTTCGACGGCAAAGTTGTGAGGGGTTTAGAAGGAGATTACAAATGACTGAACTTTATCCAACTCCGCAGGCCTGAAGGCTGACCAGCGTCCTTTGGCAAAGCTCTGAACACAATAATAATAGGTCTCAGTCGATGAACCCGGTGTGCGTGTGTCCGTGAGTGTTAATGTTCGGAGTTCATGCTAGTGAAGTTAAACATCCATAATTGCTCCGTGCAATCAAATGTAATATAATCTGCTTCACTCATGCTTCAGACAAAAGAAGAAGAAGAAGTAGTAATATTTCACTTTCTGTTTTGACTCTCGTTTTCAGTTATGCAACACCATAACATTTTCTCCACAGCTCACACTTTGTCATCATTTTTTGTTATTTTCTGCGGTTCTTAGCGTTTTCGACAGATGTACAGCAAGGATGTTCAAGGAAAATGTGAGGACAGCTTGTTCTAGCTGTCCTCACAGGGTCTGTTCCCTCATAAACTCCACAGCGAAGATTTACAGCAGAGCAGACTTTCTAACAAGCAGAAATGTGAGG
>NW_015113075.1:98896-115323 GCF_001443285.1 Poecilia latipinna | reverse complement strand
AACCCCCCCGAGGAAAGTTTAAGCGGAGGAGAGTTTTAAAAAAAAGGGAAATGGGGGGGGGGGGGGGGGCGAGGGGGAAGCGCGCTCAGGAGGCAAGGCAAGCAAAGGGTATGTTATGGAAATGACTGTTTTTATTACAGCGCGTCGTGATATACGTTTGTATTTTTTTTCTTCAATGATGCCAGATGCTGGGAAAAAAGTCTCGAGTGTGTGGAAAGCAACAAACAGGTCAGCAGAAGAAAAGAACCGTAAAACTTACGCAGGCATGCGAATTTGCTACCCGAGAAGAAATTCTCTGAAAGATTTGCTGCTATATTTGCTAATCATCTCACCTGGTAAGACTCCTGGACATTTTTACAAGGTTGATAAATGGAAAAATCTTGAGCGAAACCTGCGCTAAGACATGCCACGCCTTCACGACGACCGTAGCTAGGAGTAGTCAGCAATGGCTGTAATTAGCCATAACATTACAGTCACTGGAAGGGAAAATTAGTGATGTATTTCTTTGCTAATACAGATTCCCTTTGAGAGTTGGTGTATTCCAATTTTGACTGTACTTTGTGTTTTTCCTAAGCACCGACATATAACTAAACTAAAATGCAATAATGTATACTCTGTGGGTAAAATTGGCAGATTGTGATCTCTGATTTATTTATTGTATTTCCAATTAAAAAAAAAAAAAAAAAAAAAGCTCTGTTCCATATCCTGCAATGCAAAGCCATTCTGATTGTTGGACCTTGGCAACAACCTAATTATTTTCTAGAACTAAACATGGGTGCAACACTTTCTCTACAGTAGCAGGCCTTCAGCTGATCCTAATAAAACCGCTCACAATGGTTCAAACAACACGAATCAGCATCAGAAGTGTCCGCCAGCCTCCGAATTCCCTCAACCCAGCAGCTTAAACGGCCTAACATCATTTATGGGACGCCAGCTCAGTCCAAAGAATTTCCACTGCGAAGCCCACGGGGCAATAAAATCTACCAAATATTAGGAGTGTGATCATAACATTATGGCTGATGCTTAAAAAGGCTTCGGGTTTCATTTTCGTGAGCCGTTATGTAACCCCTTGCTGCTCCTCTCCAGGAGACCCCATGACAGCATTAAAAGGTGTAGACTTCCAGTTTATGAGTCTGGGAGCCTGAAACATGCCTCATTACTGAGGCTACTGCTCGTTTCAAACCGACTCTTTGTGAATCCCGTGCCGACGACAATTAGCAGCTATTTCATAGTGCAGGACTATGACATGACCTTTCTAATGCTTAGAAAGTAACAATAACAGTACAGTCATTTGAAGCACTTCTGTGTCGCTTATTTAGAAATAAATAGATAAAAAAAAAACCCTAGAATGAACTACTGCTTAATATTTTAGCAGTTTAACAAGTTGATATTATCCAGTTGGTTTGTCAGACTGGGCAAAGTCTTGACAGACATCCAGCTGGTAGTTTTGCAATTTCTGTTTTGAATCAGTCACCTTAATAAGAGTTGCAGTCTACAGTATGTTTTGCGTTATGAAATATTTTTAAACAGTCAAATTTGTCTTTCAGTCCACTGACGGGCAGCAGTAGTTTACTTCATGCTCTGTACAGCTGGGACAAAACTCCAATCACTTTCCCTGGAATTATATTAAATGATACGATAAGAAAAAAAAAAATCACTGTGTGTTGTTATGTAAAGCTGCTATCACACCATTTCCAATCATGCCACATATGCTGCAGTATTAAAATAATTCATACTTTGATCTAAACATGAAAAATAAACAGGATTTAGGGAAAAATCAAGCCCCTTTACATCTTTACAATGTGTGCCGCTTCTGATGCGCTTCCTTTTTGAATGGTGCATCTGTTGGGATGAGGAATTAACAACGTTGTCATTTTTTACATATACACTCAAGGATTAACTAACCATCTGGTAGTGAAATATGAAAGCTCTACGAGTGCTCTTACATGAGCAGATATGCATTAGGCACTAATAAAAAAAAATAGGTTATGCCACCAGTTTCACTTTTAGTTTCAAACATCTAACATAGTGATTGAAATTACACAATGGCAGAGTGAGATTAGGCACTGTTCTCGGTGGGTCATTGTTGCAATATAAGAGTCACAGTTGCATCATTTTATCGACAGCTGAACGCATATTTGCTAAACAACCAAGCTTATCTGGTAAGATGATGCAAAAGCGTTATTTTCAAATGTCACTCCGTCTTCCAACCCAGTGGACATGAAAGGCAGACATACATTAATGTCATGTTTCACATTTTAAAAAAGGTGAAACTCAAAACACCACCTGCTCAACATACTGCGCTGCGTCTTCTTCTTTCTAGACACACAAACACCAAGTTGCACACACAGCGAAAGCTTAGATAACACCATACGAAGTGTGGCGGTGCACACCCTTCACACGGCCTCACCCCCCACCCCACCGACGAAGAAACCAAGCATACAGGCAGATAGGAAATCACATGATGGCAGCACATAAGACACATATACAAAGAAACCTTTTCTTCTGCTACAATTACTTCAAGAGACAGTTGGTCGGCACCTGGGTTTGCCGGTCAGAGCAATCTGATCGGTTTTTTGCCGGTCAGAGCGATCTGATCGGTTTTTTGCCGGTCAGAGCGATCTGATCATTTTTTTTTGCCGGTCAGAGCGATCTGATCGGTTTTGCGTATGGAAAACTGTGGAGGAATTCTGAGGTTATTGTTGGACTCTGGAGCTCTGAAAAGCACAACTTTCCTCTTTCCTTTTTGTTCCACAAACGCCTCGACTGTCTCTTCGCTAAAACTGTTGACTAAAATAGTCCAACTGATGAGGGCAGCTGCAGGCATGCAATGGAAAAACATCACCCTCCCCTCTCTCCCGGCTCTCTGCCCCTCCCGCGCCTCTTGATTATATAACTCCTGTCGGGGAGCATTCTTCGCAAGAGCTCATTGAGCAAGCTCACTCCAGCAGCGAGCCGTCGTCCCGCCCCTCCTCGGGCTCTTTGCTTCCCACTGGCTGGTCGGCGCTGGCTACTGCCTCGGCACTGGCTGAGTCATCCGTCACTCTGGGGCTGGAGCCTGTCAGCCCATGTGGACGTTCTGTCCCACTGACACACTTTCCCACTGCAGGCAGGGAGGGAGGAGGGAGGGAGTGGAGCCAGCGCTCTGTCCAAACCAGTTTTAAGGTGGAGTTGAACAATGCTAAAACTTTGCCACAAAGCATCTATGCAGTTACAGAATTAGCAGGGTTACATAATGACAAGCTTAAAGAAGATACAAGTCAGTGCACGATATATATATATTTACAGATTTGTCTAACTCTTCACCATGGAGTGCCAGTAACATGACACCACATGCGGTGTGACCGTCATGGTACGGGCAAGTGCACCGCACTCAAACCGCTCAAACCTTGAACTTGACCGTCTGCTTCCCAGCCCTCTCTGTTCTCCTTTGACATTGAGCTTCTGCTTATTCTATTCTTGTGGTGTGCTGAGAGTCACAAACGCACAGATGCCCAGCCAACCATCCAAGCCAGCTATAATACACACACGCGCACACACACTGCGCATTCTTTCCCAGCGTACAACCCTTATTTGATATGCAAGCACAGTCAGTTATATTTTCTTAAAGCTTCTAGGCAAACATTTTGGTAATTTTGTTTTCCATTTGCTTCACTGTAAATTATTATTTTACAGGTGAGATTACTTACTCTCCCTCAAGTAAACTTTCAAAAGTGGAAGCCTTTGGTGACAACCCCAAGGCAAGGGAATCTAACTGGACCTCTTGAAGCAGTTTTCTGTGTTTTCTCCTTGTATTTGCATCTGTTAAGTTGTACTTAGAGCCGAAGCAAAAATGTTTGAGTATTATATAAGAACACTGTATGGCTTTCAGAAATATGTGGCAACAATAAAACTGGTGGAAACAGTTTCTAAAGAAGGCCAGACAGACCGGAATGGTGAGATTTCATCGTCAGACATTTCTATTGAAAACACTGAGCGATTTGAAGAAGAGCTGTTCTCCAAGTTATTTGGGCTTGTTGATGAGTTACATTTAGTAGATAATTAAATCTTAGTAAGTCACAGCAGAACTGCTGGTTTACCCAACATTGTCCTGTCTGATCAGTTAGCCACAACACAACCACTCCTTTAACGTTTCATAATCTATGCTGCATTCCTATTAAAAGTGGCTCATTCACTAATAATGTTTTGACAATTCGTATGGCACTTGAAATGTCATCGACACAAAAGCAGATTTAAGAATAATCTTCTTTGATACTCTTTTTAAAACACCTGACATTTTCTGAAATCCTGCAGTGTGAATCATTATATAACCATGTTTTCATTGTCAGTATACAACCAACTGTGAAAAATACACCAACATATTACATCTTTAGCTAGTTCACATTGCAATATCTTGGCATTAGCCAGATTTCGAAGAAGGTGGGACTTTGGGTCAGAGACAGTGTTGGTGACCCCCAACCTCACAAGTTTACTTCACAAATACAAACTACAACAAAGACAAACTACTGATGGTTTAACGTCAACTTTAAGCTTTTCTAGGCCTGAAAAGATTCCAACAAACACGTTGCCATCTCTAGAAATGTCTCCATCCATGCAAAAGAATATACAGTAACTATGCTAGACTTGAAAATGGCGATGTAACATAGTCACTGAAATCCAAGGAAGACAGAAAAGAAACCATGGAGCGTGTGCACACACAGTATTTGATTTGGTCAGGAAGTTAGCGCTCGTATCTGAGAACGAGTTCAGTTCTAGCTGAAGACTGGAAAAATCAGTGGGATTCACTATTGGCTGTTATGCCAACTCGTATTGGCTGGTAAAGTTTTATGTGGTAAAATACTATAAAAAGAAAACATCCAGAAACATAAATATTGTAAGTGCACCAGTAGTTGAAAGAGATGCCTTAAGTGCGTCTACATATTTAATGCACGGTACTTTGACAATGGTTTTTTTTTTGTTTTGTTTGCCATTCGAGTGTTTAATCATGTGGTTCTACTCGGAGGCAACTTGTGATGTTCCCAACTTCAGAACAAAAAGAGCGCACCATCAAATTGGCAGGTGCCGTTTGGTTTGCGTTTGGTTACATTGTCTTCTCAAAATAGTTGTGTGGGATATCTCGCATGGAAATCCAAATACATAAACACATCTCAATGTTATGACCCAATAATTTTTCTTAGAAACCTTGAAAACTGTGGTGTTTGTAAGAACTCCACTGACACTCCCTCAGTAATCCTTTGCTGAAGTCCAGCCCAGGCTGCCAGGCTGAGGCATGTTTCGCTCAGACGAAGCCATTTTGGCTGTAAAACCTTGAGTCAACCCTTTCCGATCAAAGATCTCAATTAGTTTTTATACGTGTATAATGTGACTCACTTGACCGTAACCTGGTAAATGAATGAGGATCAACAAACTAAGCTGCATGCACACAATCATAGAATTGAAAACAGGAAACAAACTGAGGAAGGTCTGTAGCAAGTAGCTAACTCCAAACTTTGAGATTTGAGAGATTTGTGTTTGAAAATCCAAAGGAGAGGTATTTGAATATCAATATCTGCGTTTTTGCTTCAAAAGTGACATCAGAGGCTGATTCCTGATCAGAATATGTGCTTCTTTATCAATTAGCTGAAAGGTCTGAAAGGATTATGACTTGTGAAGGTGAAGCACGTCAGACCAATTTAGCTCGCCGTCGATAATGGCGGAGAGTGATTACCTTTAACCCTGAATATCACTGCTGAGCTGCGCTCAGTGTTTTTAACCTTTCGCTCTCTCGAGACACCGAGCATTCCAGGAAGATCAACACCAGTGCCGCTTTTTTTGTTTCAAGCATGATGCGTAAGGTCTGGAGGGGTTTAAGTTTGTCACAAAATCTGAGTAGACATCTGCAACAAATGATAACTGAGCAGAAAGAAAGTGCAAAACAGGAACAGATTTTCCAGAACAAAGCAGGTGTTTTTGAACTTCGGGGCTGGAAACCTTTACGCAAGGCAAACAAGGGAAAGAGACAGTTTTAACGTCCGAGACAAACACGCTGGCCTCTGACTATTTATCAGCCAGCTGTATGTACAAAGTGGTTGTCTCCACAAAGAAGTAATTCAGCAGAGGGTGCGGCGGGCTTAAGGGAGAAGGAAAATCACTGACTGAGCCTCAGTCAGTGATTCTCGATGTCCAACGAGGAACGAGCCAGGTGATAAAATGTCCGACATGCCCCATGACCAGTGCGTCACGCAGTCAGTGTGTCAGTGTGTCAGAGATGATCTCTGATAAAGTCAAACACTCCTAGCAACATCACACCTGACAACCCGCATACACATAAAAGTGCAATGTAATCTTTATAATCCTGGGAAACTGTTGAAACATATTATTTCTTTCACAATGCAAATCTCTTATGGCATGAGAAACAACATGGTGACAAATGCTGGTTGCTCTAAGATGAGGTAGATTTCACACTTTCTGGTGAAACAAAATGAGAACAAATTCAGCGAGAGGTGGAAGCATCATGATTTGGAGCTCTGCACCTTTAAAAAAAACCCAGCCTTTTTGTGGCTAAAGTGTGTGGAATAATTTCTAGATTTTATTTCCCTAAAATCAGATGTAAAGGAATCTATTTTCACAACTTTCTTTTTTGGGTGGGGCGAGGGGGATTCAGACTCGCATCACTAACACTGAACTATCATGAGTATTATGAAAGGGTGTTTCTGCTTTAACATAAAAAACAGTTTATATTAAACTCATAGCATCCGACTCTATACTTAGCATAGGATGCTCTAAGCCAAAAAAAAAAAAAAAGAAAAAAAGAATAAAGTCAAAAAAGACATTTGGGCAAACTTAAGGGTTTCAGATTTGGACATGCAATTGATATTTGAATAAAACTGGAAACAAAAAGGTAATCGCCTATAAATACCATCAAACCCAACACTTAAATACTATTATTCAAATTCCCAAGCATTGTTCATCTGATATATTTTGCCTCTAGAAAGTGACATCAGCCAAAGAATATCAATATATATCAATATTCTCTATTGAAGCCAAGTCCTTCAGTGCAGGGCCTTACTTTAGTAAGGCCACTTATGGCACCATAACCTCAGCTTCAATGTTTTTCAACATTAAAAAGATTAAACTTTTACTGATCTGCACATAGTTTAACGCTGTGTGTTTTTACCTCTCCACTTTATGCAGTTGTACTATATGGATACTTTTTTTGCATTTTAAATACCACATACCACAGCTTTACTTTGTTACCACTAATGTATCATTTAAGTAATTAGATTTCTCAGCTTGACTTTTGCGACAACTCCTAGTACACTTGTTGCCTCCTACTTAGTTTGGTGGCCGTGAACTGTTGCTCAGTTTGGAGTTTGGTTTGACTAGGCTGCCTCTGACATGTCTCACAAAACTCAGTCTGCAACATTCAGCTTCGCTCCCCTTTCGAGCAACCCCTCAATATAGCCAACTAATGTTTTTAAGTTGCTGGGTGTCTTTCTCCTTTTTTACTTGTCTGTGAGACTAGAGTTGACTTACAAAGAGAGTCGTCTTATCTCTGTCTAGGAGGAAATTGATTTTTTTTGCTCAAGAAAAAAAGGGGCTGGGGACAGACGGAGAAACACTGGGGCCTCTGGCGGAGGGAGGTTCCCTCTCTGGCCGGATATCCAAATGTAAACAAACTGCTGTCCTTTCTTAGCTAGCTCGGCCAAAAAAATGTAGGTTTTTTTCTTTTCTTCACACAACCTCTTGTTTGCTCTCTCACAATACACGTCAGCATTTTGTATGGTGGCCTGAGCACATAAGATGCAATCAGAACAAGTTCTCCTGCAGTTTTGGTATGCTGACCCACCGCAGGCGCTCGCTACGAACTCTGGATTGTGTCCTGCTCTACTGTAAGCAGGTCGTCAGCTGTCTGTGCACTTCCGCACAACGTTTTATAGCAATGGTGAAAGATCACAAGACGTGTGTCACACACGGACAGACAACTTGTGTTAGAGGCCAGTGAAGTGCTCAGCTCTGCTCCCGTCCCCCCTCTGCGGGCCCCCGCTCAGACTCCAGTGGTATTTGCATCTTTTAAAATAGAAAGAGCCCACCGAACTCGCCAGCAGCCAATGTCCAGACTGTACACATTCTGCACACTGAGCATCCTACTCCAAGTATTCACTCTGAACTGGAATGTGGTTTTATAAACGCATCGTGCTGTCGTGAAGAAGTTTCATTTCTGGTGACAACTGACAAAATAACAGTGACCCCAAATATCAATTCAGTATACGAGTAACTAGCAAACCAATTGGAGACAGAAAAAGCTAATATTTTTCTCTAAATTTGATCTTTTTTATTGTAAATTCTCATCATATTTGCCATTTTCTTTGACGATCCCACATTTGTTCACTTCCAGAACCCAGTGGGTAACTGATTATGAAGCACAGATTTGGATCAGGTATTCATTAGGAGAAACGGTGACTAAGTTTCTGTTGCATATTTCGTTTCTCTCTTAAATTCCTTTCCATTGTATTGTGCCGTCAAGTTATTGTGTTTTTGTGTGATTTTGTCTGCCGACGTCCCCGGGGCCTCATATGGTCTACAACCGCCTCTGATAACTTCAGAAGCTGAAAAGGAGACCGCGCTCCTTAAGCCAGGGCAATAATACTTGACAGCAATTTCTTGAAATAAAATTCACTCAAGCTCCTTTTGGGATCTCACTGGGCGTAACGTTTGCGCCTGCAGCCGCACATGGCGCTGCGCGCTTTTGCCGTCACGAAGCTTCCCAGAGTCCTCCTCCCCTCCCTCCGCTGTAGATGCTGTATAATGCTCCGTGACATAACTAGGTCAGTGGAACAGCCGGGTTTCTCTCTCCCTCCGTAACTCACACTGTCGGCCATGCTGGCACAGCCATCACACCACAACAACACCAAGGATTGATCCTGCGCAACCTCGGCTGTGCGAAGGATCACTTTGTTAAATTTGGCAATCGCGGATTTCAAAGGAAAACGTAACAATTCAAGTTCATAGGTGCACAATAAACACACAGCCTCAGAGTGAAAGCACTTACGACGCAAAACAAGTAGATGCAAAATAAGTAGATGCAAAATAAAAGCTTTTTTTTAATTATCTATTTGATTAACATTGTCAGAAACCTGATAAGATCGATTACATAATAGTTTGGTTAACAACAACTCCCCCCCTCCCCCTCTCTCTTGTTGCATAACTTCCAACATGGATCCCCCGAAAAAAATCCACAAAAGTCACAGGTGAGGTTTTTTTCTTCTTCTTTTTCTGACGTTTATGACGTCGCACCGCCGTGAATTGCAAAATGCACCATTGCGCGTGCAGGAACCACAGCCTAAGCCTCGCGTTCTGAATTTCATATGAAGAAAACACGCAGTTTTATGTGCCTCTCGTTTATTCTCTTAATTTAAGCCTCACTGATCATCGTACTTGATGGGAATTTTGGTGTTTTCGCAGAGCGCCGCCTCGGGTTCTGTGCGGCCATAATCCAGTCAGGAGGGATTAGTGCGCACTGGGAGGAAAAGCAGGCGCTCTCTACAGAGTCCCTGTGCGCACACATGTGGTAACAAATCCAACCCGAAACAGGCAACATTATGATCCAGCATGGCTGCACAAGCAATCATTTATTCATTTCAATGAATTAATAAATGATTTAAAAAAAACTTACCTCTCATTTTCGATGCGTTCTTTATTTCTGGGCAGGGCGGTGAAGACTCGGCTACATGAATTTAGTGTTGGAAAACAGACGAGAGGCGAATAAAACGCCGGAGCCAGACTAAACTGGCTGTATAAATATGAACTTATTCCCAACTGCGATCAGCTTTAATAAGCACGACCCCAAAAACCTTTTTTTTCTTTCCTTTAAAAAAAAAAGGAAAACAGAAAGTGGCAAAAAAAAGAGAGAAATAAATAAACTCCTCTTATTTATCGCTCGATCAAGTTCGAGTAAAAGAAAAGAGTGCAGGAAATCGCTTCGGATCTCATGGTAGACGTCCGTCGCGCACCGAGCAGCAGCTTCTCCTCAACTTTGTTGTTTTGTGGTTTGATTTGACAGATTTGATCCGCACGATGAAGGAGCGTTGTTTGGACCCCCCCTTTCTGCGCTCTGACTCTCCGCCTGCTTTCCTTTCCGTCTACCCTGCTAACCTACTTTCTCCAAGCGTGGACTCTCACATGATCTCACCGCCGTCAGCTCCTCCCGCAACGGGCGCGGGAGCGCGCAATCGAGAGCGCGTTTAAGGTGGCCTGGCAAAAGATTAAAAAAAAAGTACAGGCTTTTTTTTTTTTTTTTTTTTGTCTAGGAGAGTAATGTGAGAAGGATCAGCTTCAACTCCTTTGAGCAAGAATTAGGAAGGTAATTACAGCCGCGGTCAGTTCTGCTTTAATACTTCCCTGGCATTATGTTGCCCAAAGCAGCTTTATTTGTGCAACGGAGCAGGGCCCATTGAGTTAGGTAATATCATACCTTTCTTATGGCGTGGTGCCAAGGTAAAAACCCAACAGCAAAAACCTACCAAACGGGTCTTTTGTTCGACAAAATAGCTGTTTCACGTCACATTGACTATGATCTTGCAGAACTGAAAGCCACAGTGTCGTCTTTAAACACCCTTTCCTTCCTCCTGCCTCTTTTCATTTTAGGCAGCCTGTCAGTTTTGATGAAATGAAGCAAGTGTTTTATTATGAAACCCTGAACCAAGAAGTTGTTATCTATAAAAAGATAAGCGGTGTTGAACCCACCACACCTTTGTTGCCCTGGTGATTGGTCTGCCTGACTTAGTGTGCAGACACAGTGCTTTGCAGAAGGAGTCACGCTTTTCACTTTTTTTTGTTGTTGTTGTTGTCATCTTGGAGACGAAAATGTCGGTGTGGTTTCTCCAGATTAGACAAAAACGAAGTAGAACGTGACTATAAAGCTGATGGGAAGTGGGAGTTTGTTTCCTTTTTTGACCAATTAAAACAGTGCTTCTCAACCCTGGTCCTCACGCCCCCTTGCCCTGCATGTTTTGGGTATTTCCCTTCTGCCACACACCTGAATTGTATCTCTGGGAAATTAGCAGGCTTCTGCAGTACATGATGGTCATGCAATCATTTGAATCAGCTGTTCTGGAATAGAGGCACATCTAAAACATGCAGAGCAGGGAAGGGGTCGGTGAGGACTAGGGTTGAGAAACACTGAATTAAAATCAGAAAAGTGTGGGATGCATGCCTTTACTTTGTAAAATTACTTTCTGCTGCATGAACTCTGCAACTGTTTCAAGGTCCTTTACCAGCTCTGCACATCTGGAGAATGGCACATAGCTTCTTAGAAACATAGCTCTCAGACCTATGTTTCTAAGAAGCTATGCTTCTTCGTAGAAACATAGCTCAAGCTTTTTTTTTAGTTTATTTAACTTCATTGGATGGAGAGTGTCTCTAACCATCAATTTGGAAGTTTGGAACTGAGATTCTCAATTGGATGCAAGTCTGGACTTTAACTGAGCCATTCAAATACATGAGCGTGCTATAATCAAGCACATTTTCAGATGTGCTTGATTCAAGAAATGGTCCATAACCAAGGCTGTACAAACCCAGATTACAGGCAATCTTTAAACGAAACTTAAAACTTTCTTTCAATAACGGTTTTGTTCTCACCACTCTTCTATTATAGGCCAGATTTGTGGATTGCATGACTAGAAGTTGTTTTTGTTGACAGGTTTTCTGCGGCGTGTCGTAGCAAAAGTAGTTGAATATAAAGATAGGATCATTCTTTTGATTTTACGACAACAAATGTCAACTGATTTTGTGGACCCGTTTTGTGTTTATGTGCTCAGATCACTTGCACGTAGAGTCGATTTGAATTGGAAATACTGAATGAAATATAATCTCTGGCCATCTTCCCAGCGTTTGCTCACTCTCTATCTTCTGATGAATTATCTTGAGGGCAAGGGTTTTCTTTGCCCGATGGATTTGGACTCGCAGACGTTGGGCTGATGTTTTGCATCTGTTATTCCAAACTGATCTAGGAGCATGTCACGACTCCTAACATCTCAATTAAACCCACAAGTAGTGCACACTTGCCAAATGACCCATACTTTCTCCCCCCCTTCTAGAATCTGTTCTGCAGATTTTCTTGCCTTCGTTTTATTTTTTTGTGTCTGGGTATTTTATTTTTTTTCCATTTGGTGACTAACTTGTGGCAGGCAAAGTTTCCAGCTCATCAGTTTAGATTTGCGGCATAACAAATGAAAGCAATTTTGAATCTGTGTATCTCTGTTCTTGGGACGATTTTGTTTTCTGGGAACTGGAAGGATGATGTTGCAGCGGCAAGCGGATTTATGATGCAATGATCTGGCAGCGCTGTTATGAAACAGTATGAAGGCAAAGATTACTCGAACTAGGTTAGTGGAGCAGCAGAGCGCAGAAAGCCAACGGGATCGTCACAGAATTACACAGACAAGCACAAACACGCTCTCCAGCATGGGCTTGTGTATCTGCAGAACTTTGTCCTTTTGCCACTTCCCTCTATTGCACACATTATCTGTTTTTATTTGTATACTTCCCCATCTCAGTTTGACACATTTGAATATATCCAAATACCACAGCCGTTTCGTTTATGTGCATCAGCTAAAATCTTCCGCACAACTCCGCTCTCAGACATCTGTCTGAGTCGTTTTCCTCCTCTTTCGCCCCTGCACCCTCACTCGTTTCCTCGTCGCCCTGCGTCTGCCTTGACAAAGGCAGTGACACTTTGACCTCGGCTCTTATGTAACCGCTGCGCGGCTCCCGCGGAGGGAGCGCGTGGAGGGGAGGGCCTCGGCATGGATTTGAGCGCGGCAGACATTTTGTTGCCCGGCGAAAAAGTGGGAAAGAGCATGGGAGAAGACGAGACTCGGAGGGAGGGGGAAGCTGCAGGACGTTTGGAAGGCTGCCAGCGACGGTATAACAGGATGAGGAAGTTGACCGGGGGGGTTGGGGAGGATTGGCTGGTAGAAATGAAACATAAATAGATGGACTGTTTGTGATAGAGGAGCAAAAAGGCAAAGCTGAATTTCTGAGATTACACAGAGAGTTTGAATGCTTTAAAGTACAATGTTGGCCAGTGGCGGTCCGTGCATGAATGCTGCCCTGGGCAAGACCCCCCCACCCCCCCACCATCTGTGCTCTGTATACATTGTGATAAGAATGAGAAGTGGTTAGAAGAGATGAGATGAGATTTCAGGGAATGTTTCTCTCAATTTGTGGGTGTTTTGAAGCCATTGCCAAGAAAAGGATTGAAAATCTTGATTTCTCTTGGGGTGAGAGGAATAAAGGAGGGAGGGGGACAAATTAATCTGAGTTTAATTGGGTTTGGGGTGGAAATATCCAGTTCAGGTTTGGCTATTCAAAATGTTTCAGATTTTAAACTAGAGTCAATACTATAGGTCCAGATTTCTTGGAAAAAACAAAAACAAAACATAAAATGTGTTTCTTGAATGAAATGCCAACTTCCTTTCCTAGCCGCAGTGTGCGACCATATTGTCTTATGCTGATGTTGTATAGAACCAACGACAACAAGCAAACAGACAAAAAAAACTTGCTTGGGGCACACCATGAAACCCTGCTAATCATGTGTGTATCCCACTGATTCAATGGCGCTCTGGGCAGTGAGCCGTATGACCTATATCAGTATTTCCTTGAGTAAATGGTTAGTAAAATATGGAAACAGGAAACACACCCAACTTTACTTTATGGCCAACATCGTGTGGCAACCACAGTGGGGAGCCGCAGAGAAGCGGCTCCATATGAGGCACTCGTATTTAACGCACTCCATCTTGCTCGCCGGCGACAATCTTAACATCAGGCGAGCAGATATTTTGTTGTTTTGCAGTTTTTGTTGTTAGGAGAAACGTAAGGTTTGCTGTTAAGTCAGATCAAAGCCAGGTCTCGTCTTGTGACTCCCTGGGGTTGAATTTAAAGCCCTCGCTCACATCAAAGAGTCTTTGTAGCGATGGAGGGACGGACTGTAACTGATTGGCTGCACATGGTTCCAGCAGGGGCCCTTGTGGTCAAACCCTGCACCGTCAGCTCTCCTCAGATTCCACTCGGACTTCTCGCCGGTCGCACTGTAAAACATCCTCGTGCATCAGTGCACCGCAGTGATTTAACCTTACATTTTCCACCAACTCTACGTGTTGTTTACTCCCTCAGTGAGCCCGAAGCACACGCAAACATGCATGTCCTGGCTTGTGCCAGTTGGTTCGCCGAGATTATTTCGGCCTCCCTCCATCCATAGAGCCGTAATCCCTCAATGCTTCCCCCAATCAGTTAATCTTCCTGCTCTCTTCCCTCTGGAGGCATAATTAATCCCCCTCGCCGTCCTCCCCTTCCACATCCCATAGGGCTGCAGCTTTGTAATCTGGAGCTGGAAGCTTCACCGCATCACTAGGTCAGTGTGTCAGAGAGAGTACAAACACTGTTCTCTCCCGCAGCAATCTGCTCATCCTCCACTCCGCTCCTCCTCACGTCCTCCTACCTCAGCCTTTTCTTCTATCGTTCTCATTCCCAGATCCTTTCATCTTCCCCCCTGCTTCTGTTGCCTCGCTGCGCTCCCGCACATCTGCTTCTTCTCCTTCGGTTTTTATAGACTTCGCCGTGTAGGAAGTGATAAAGGCTGCAGAATAAATATAAAAGTAAGGGTTCAATCACGGGTTAGGAGGTGTGAAGCCGAGCACTCGACCGCCCTCAGTTTTTAGCCGTCACGCCGCTTATGTTCTGTAGGATTGCTGTCCGATGGGAATTCTTAAAAAAGCGTCAGCTTGGCTGGAATTTGATACCAGATGAAGAAGCACCGAGAAATTAGAATCTGATTCATACGTTTCTCCACTGCAGCCATTAAGGATTCATACCTCTTGATCCTTACACATTCAGTGAATTTGAATAGGTATTTCTGTGTTAGAGCAGCACAAAGTACAATGTCACTCTCAAGTGGAAGACACTGAAGGATTTGGTTTTTATGCCTTTCATAGCAGCCTTTAACATTTATAAACTGAAAAGTTATCTTTGCAAAGTAGCCAAGTCAGATAGGACGGACTTGAAGATCAGCTTTCAAGTCTTTCCACGGATTCTCGGTTGGAATTAGATCTACACTTGGACTGGGCCGCTCCAACTCATGAATAAACTTCCCTTTTCATTGCAGCGCTGGCTGCATGTTCAGGGTTGTTATCCTGGTGGAAGCCAAACCTCCGTCACAGTCCTTTGCAGCCTCTAACAGGTTTTCTACCATTCAGCTCCTTTAACTATGACCAGTTTTCCTGTTCCTGCTGAAGAAAAGTCTCCCCAAAGCATTATACTGCCACCAAAATGATTCATCGTGGAGACGGAGAGTTCATTGTGGTTTCTGTCACGTCGTTGACTTGTGACAATTTTAAAAATGAGACTTCCTTATAGCCTGTCTCTTCTTCACAGCCCAAATTTGTGACCGAGTGTGTGACCGGTGGTTGCAGTTGACCTGCAGCTTCTCCCGCTTTTTTTTTTTTTTTTTTTGGTTAAGGTGGACAGCCATTTTGCTTCCAGTAAGTGCCAAACTCGCTCCTCTTTCAGATCATGGATTGAACAGCTCTCTGTGAAATGATCAGGGCTTGGGACAACGTGACTCTGCTTTAATCTTCTCCACAACTGTAACCCCGACCTGTCACGAAGGCTGTTTGTTGCACAGGATTTTATTTAAGCGCATCAGAGTAAAAGGGGCATCAAACAAATGTATCAGTGTTTTGTTGTAAAAAAATAAACAAATGTAAAACCACCAACTATGCACTATTTTCTGTTGGTATATGCGTACAAACTTGTGTTTTTAACATGACAATATGCAACAAAAACAATGTAGGAGATACCATTCTAAGGCGTTGTATATTTCAATACAGAATCTAACTAATGCGTGGTATCTCTTTCGAGTGTTTTTGTTCGCGGAAAATATCAAAAAAGGGGTAATCGTACGCAGAACGCCAGATGTTTTTCTATTGACTCTGGAATTGATTGCCTGAAAGCAGCTGGCGGATTGTTTTGTTGTTGTTGTCAAAACAGAAACCACAGACAATACAGACCAGACAGAGGATCTTTGGATGGGTGCAGAGCTCTATAAATAAAACCTGAAGAGTTTTATTTGAATGCATTCCTCTTGTATTCAGTCACAATTAAACCAGTTTTAGGGGAAGCTTTGCCCAGCACTGGATGTTTTGGCGGGGCAAAGAGGCCAGTCTGAAAACATCTTTTATCTCTACTTTTCATGCGCTACTTAATACCTGCCAGGCACTGCAACAAGCATTCACTGGACAATAGGAGGAGGCAGAAGTAGCTGCTGACCTCCATCACAGGCACTCTGAACGATTGTTGGTTTTATGCCACTCCTCAGGCACGTGGGGGGCTGGGGGTGCTTGAGCACCTGCCCCTTTTGCTCCTTGCCCCCAAGTGCCCTTTTGGTCAAT
>NW_015113075.1:83501-93963 GCF_001443285.1 Poecilia latipinna | reverse complement strand
TAAGATGTGCCCTTTTTTTTTTTTTATTTTGTTTTTGAGCACCTGCCCCTTTCGTGGTCTCTGCACGGCCCTGCCACTCCTGGCCAAAATCTCCGAACTTCAATTATGAAATTTGTTCTCGTGTGTTGCCATTCCCAGATGAGCTTTCATGGAAAAACTTTTTCGGTTATTTGATTATGTAAACAGCTTGCTAAGACACACACACACACACACACACACACACACACGCAGACACACACAATGAAATGCATTGAATTACAGCAGAGGATAATTGTCTCCCAGGATGCCTGGACTTGTCCTGAAGTACATAATCGGTAACAAATGTCTCCCTCATTCTGTCCGACACCTCTCCTCTTTGTTTCTCACAGAGCAGTTTAAACATCCACGCCCGATCATGCTCAAACGGAGGGAGGAATTAGTGCCGCTGACGCACTCCCGGACTCAAGCTAACAAAAGATTGTCATGATTGATTAATCTCATAATTAATTTGTCAATCCCTGTTTGCCTTCAGTGCAAAGCTGAGCCTGAAATCACTGCGCCCGCTGCTCCCCGCCCGCTCCAAAATGCAGGGAGCTGATGCAAATACAAATGTATGCCATGCAAAGACGTGGTGTGCAGGAAGCCAGGTCTCCATGGCAACTAGGCTGTGTTTATCTCCGGTGTGACTCAATGTGCTGTGCCATGTGAGCCTGACCTAGATATAAGGTATACGCCCAGGCGAGTGTGAACGCGCACACGCTGGCATCGCGCTCACATGGAACCGCACATGGAAAAACACGCCGCCACTGACTCCATGTTTGTGCCCGGAGCTGAAGCGAACCACGTTGGAAAAAGAAGAGACGAGCTACTCCAGTGTCCTGCTGTTTGTTGTTGTTGTTGTTGTTGTTATTGTTGCTGCTTTTTTTCATCAGACATGATTATTCCTGTATCATGTGGTCTTATTTTCTTCTTTTTTTGACCCGGTGACCTAATTTTGCTGCTGAGCCATACAGCAAGGCTTTCATTTGCTCTTTGTCTCGGTTGAATGGTTTTTTTTATCCACCCATACCCTGACTGATCTTGCATTCCTGTTTGAGTCTAATAAAGGACTTCCTCAAAAAACAATAAAAAATATTAAATCATCTTCTCCATGAAGCTTGCCAGTAGAGGGAAGCATGTGGAAATTTCCTGGGTTCGGAATTGCTAAACACCGGTAGAGGACACGGATCGCCAATTCATTACTGACTGTGGAAACATCCCATGTAACTCTAGAAGCCTGGATTCTGGGCCTCTGCATCTTCCCTTTGGAGTTTGAGATTTTAATTTCCCAATAAAATGCCCCATTTACGTTCATTTCTGAATAGGACTTTGGTCCATTGTGTAACAGTGAAGTTCTTTTCCCCGTCAGCCCAGGTTAGATGCTTCTGACTTTGTCTGTGGTTCAGATGTTCCCCATGTTGCAGTTTTCCATATTATTTATGGAAGTTTTTTCTACCACATTTTTTCCTTCCACTCAACTCTCCATTCATATGGATTTTATACAGCATTGTGTGAACATCCGGCTTCTTTAGCAACGACCTTCTTTTAATTTGGATGCAGTTATGGAAATCTGCTTTCTATTCCAGGTGGCACTCCTTGAAGGTCTGTTTTGTCTCTGCGGTGGTGTGAGCCCCATCTTTTATGGCGTAGCATATGCGGAAGCAGAAGCTGTGCTGAGAGGAAGCTTTTGGATAAGCTCATCAGAGAGCCTGGCTCTGACCTAAGATGCCCTCTTGACCCAGTGATGGGAGTCAGAAGTTAAGCAAAAATAACATCACTGTTGGACAATTTCTCACGCCTCGTTGCAGAACCGGAGACCATCTTCAGTGCAAATTTACCTTCTGTAAATTTGCCCTTACTGTACAGTCACTTACTCTTATTTTTTGCTTCCATTTGCCTGTTACTTTGCTGCTGGTACATCTTAATTTCTCCACAGCTCAGAACTTTCTAATCCTTTGCCGTCCCTGATGTCAACAGAGGGTAACGGAGCCTTTTCAGGATTCGCACTCTGCCCAGAAACATAGGCTTTTGCGTGACTATCTTTATTTACTGATATTAAAAGGCTTGTTTTATTCTTTTTTTCTGCACTTTCTTGAAATCTGCACAAGTAGATTTGTTTACTTACCTACTTTTATGTGGAAGCTGTTAAAGGCCATCGAAGAGGCAGCTACCATCAAATCAGCCTCCGTCGTGATTTACAGTGATTACAGCTGTAGGCCACAATCATCAAACAGATCCTTAAAATAAATCACAGTGGCTCCAGTGAACCTATATATATAATTAGAGTTTTGCTTTTTGAACTGAATTACCGGGAGGTGTGTATTTCCTATTCATGCTTCAATCAGAGGGCTCGTTCTACGTGTGCGATTTGTGCGGATTGATTATTTGTTGCCCCACTTTAAGAGCGTTTCAACACAACAGCAGCCAGCATGCCACCTCAGATTGTTTGCTTGCAGAGATAAACAGCACAGCGGAGAATCAGGATCAGGGATGCGTGAGATCTGGCAGCTCGGTTCATACGTAACCCCTCCACATGACTCACTCATCCCGGATCGGACCGCAGAAACAGAGACATCCAGTGTTGGATTGGCAGTATAACACTCCAAGCTTATGTAATGCTTGGAATTTGCACTTTAGGCACCTTTAGCCATGGTTCTCGGCCCATATTGTCACGGAACTGCCAGGACACATGATAAGTCATAAGTCAAAAAGTGTTATGAGGCTGTTCCATATCATATCAGACAACACAGCGTAGAAAATGTGCCTTATCCTCAAGACGTTTCCATAGGTGAAGGTCTTCGAAACAAGTCACACTTTCTGGAGGCTGTGAGCAGCATGACTTCTTCCAAAGGCTGAAGAACCTCAACAACAGATTGACGACCCCCACAAACATTATGTAATGTGGTGGGCGTTATGCAATCGCAAAAAAAAAAAAAAAAAAAAAAAAAAATCTGGTGTTAAAGGCCGGAGCTGAGGCAGATAAATAGATCTAACATGTTGTTGCTGAGTCATCTGAGTTGACAAGCTGCGAGTTGTTTTCTGGGCTCATTTGGAGGACATGGGTCTCGGTGAAATGGACGACTGCGCCATGGTTGTCTTACTCAGAAGGTGTGCAAAAAAAAAAACTGCATTGCGTCACAGCGGGTAACAGATCAAAAAGAGAGAGAGAGAGAGGGAAGAGACAGGATGGGTTGGGAAGCAGGGGTGCAGCCAGCCAAGCCAGGAGGGAAGACAGGGAGGGGTGTGTCCTCACTGACCTAGTTAGAGCTAAATGGAAAACCCCCGCCCTCTCCTCCTCTTCCTCCTCCTCCTCCTGGCCTTGTCACTGACGTGTAAAGGGCACTTTCAAACATTACCAGACAGATAAAAGTGAATGCATGACGACAACGACGGGATCACATGGAAGATGGAGACAGAAATCCACTGAAACTAATGTACCAGGTCTGGGGACTATCTCAGGGAAAACCAGATGGGCCTAAACGGATTTCAAACAAATTAATTACAACAACATACTGCATCTAAAAATATTGAGCCGCCTCATATCCTGTGCGATATTGGGTTGTTTTTGCTTTTATTTCCACAGAACAATATCTGTGAGGCATGAGGGTTGCTTTTAATAACACCGGGACATAATAACTGCCAAATGCAGACTAATAAACAGGATTTAATCTAACATCTCCCGGGCTTTTTCCCCAACTCTGCTTTCTGCAAATATGGTGGTTTCAGGGTTGATTCAAAGCAAACGCCAGCCAAACAGGTGTTCTGACCAACAATCCGTCCTACCTTAACGAGTAAATACACCAAACGGATTACAAATGTCCTGCAGGAAGCAAGTTTGGCCATTTTTATCTTAGTACTTGCCGAGCTCTAGAATTTTTCTCTCACATTTTCTCTCATTGCAAGCACAAACTTCAACGCATCTAACTGGGATTGGATATTTGTGACAGAACAACACAGTAGAGTGCACAGAGCTCTGCTCAGTCCATTATCTGTGCAACCTAAACTGACAGGCTGGACCTGGAGAAGATCCGAACTGGCAACTCTGGAGGAGCAGTGGAGATGCATAGCTCTGGTGGGAGAATAACAGGGCATTTATCGGTCAAAGCCTAGCTCAGTTCGCCATATTTATGCAATCTAGAGGTCACGGTGAAAACCTAGAAGCTCAGACTAAAGTGAAACTTTTTGGTCTACATTCAAAATGCTATTGGTGGTGGAATGCTACCACAGTAAAAATGCCATGCCGCTGGTGAAACATGGTAAAATGTTGTTATAATTTTGTTAGTATTGAGTTAAATTCAGGGACAAAATCTGAAAAAAGAAAAAGAAGTTGAGAATCAGCAGAGGCTTGCTTTCCACCACCACAACAACCCTAAAAATGCAGCTAGCGCTCCAGAGGAATGGATTAGATTAAGAAAAGTTTATTTGTTTGAGTGTCTTAGACCTAAATGTACTTTTTGCACGAATTTAAAACTGCCACTTACAGTGGCTCTCAGTCTAACATGACTGAGCTTGAGCTATTTTCCAAAGAATAATGGACAATAACGTCAATCTCTGGCTGGGCGAAGCTGGTACAGGCCAGTGGTGGAGAAAGTACTCAAAAAATGTACTTAAGTAAAGTAAGAAAGTAATTCCCACCACTGGTACAGGCATCCCACAAATAACAGCAGTGAAAGGTAGCTCTACAAAGTTCTGGCTCAGGGGTAGCTAAACATAAGTGCAAGTCACAAAAAAAGGAGAAATGAAAAAAAAAGAGAAAAATATGCACGTCACACTTTTCAGAATGCATAATTTTTCTTCTTCTTTCTAATTATGCACTGTTTGTAGTTTTAATGTGAAGAAATGTGAGGCTTTGTTATTGTTTCCTACAGGATGGTGGTTTGATCTTCCTGTTTCCAGCCATTCATTCCCTTGATGAAAAGCATTAAACTCATTCAGCGAATTATTTATTTATTTTTTTTTTTCTTCAGAGTGCACTCTAAAACTTTCCTATAACCGGGCCGCCTTGCCTTAAATAGACTGAGCCAATAAAAAGGTGACTTTATTCTCCAAACCTTTCAGCCCCGTCATATGTTTTTGGGTCATGTATTTTGTCACTGGTTCCATTTGGCTCGTCCAAAAGGTTTCTTCTCCAGATTACATTTTCAGACAGCCCCCCCTTTTTCCTTGTTGTTTTTACAAAGCCTTTGGTTGTTCACTCTCTTTCCCCCCCTCCACCCGACTGGATGAAGTTTCAACTTCGGTCTTTCAGGACAAGCTGGAGTCTGAGGCAGATCCAAACTCCAAACGTTCAACAGAAAACCACAAAGGCAATAGTACAGTTTTCCAAACCAATTAAAAGTTTTCATGTTTAAACACTAGAAAAATACCAGACATCTGTAATGTGCAGGAAAATCTTTTTTCTTTCTTTCTTTCTTTTTTTTGTTTAAACCATTTTCGGTTGAGATTAAAATTGAAGCCAAGTACTCTGTCGATGTGGAGAGGAATCTCTAAAGTTTTCCAAAAGGTTGATTATTTCGCGATGTCAGTGAATGTTTGCACTTTCTACTCTCTGTTCTCAGTCACTCATTGGAATTGTGTGCATCAGAGAAACCCATTGCTGTAAGCAAGAGGGCAATACTGAAACCTCTCATGTTTCCAGAAAGAAACTTTAAATTATCCAATGATCTTTTAACACCTCTGATATTGTGAGGATCTGGTGTTAATTTAGGTTTCTGTGTTTTTTCAGTTGAGCATCCCTGTTGTTCCCGTCTCCCCTTGATTGTCCCCAGCTGTCCCTCTTTTCCCCTGATTATCTTCCCCAGTCTTTATACCCACCTGTGTGTCTTGCTCCCTGTCAGGTCCTCGTCTACTGACATTTGTCTGTTGTCGTTAATTATTTACCCGTTGCTACCAGAGTCGGAGCTTCTGCCACTGCTCTTCTGTGCTGCCTGGATTTTGTGTCCATTTAAAAACCATCATTTGCATCATAACCTGGGTCCTACCGCATCTACCTCACCACTTCAAACCCAACCTCATGACAGATATTGTGTATACCAAGAGGCTTTTTTTTTTTTTTTTTTTTTTGGGAAAAACAGGAGGAAATCCAGCTGGGACACATTGCCCCAGTGGCAGTTCTCGCATGATTGCTGATTTAGTCAAGCCCCTCCTTGTGCTGCCTCCAAACCATGACAAAATGAGATTCTGGGTTGGCATAAAGTGCGGTCCAGTCTCCCACAGAACACGTAAACTGGAGTTGCTGTTCTCAGTAGCAAGCAGGAGACGCCTAGTCTACGAAAGTGGATGCTAACTCCCCATTGACTTCACATGCATAAAAGTAATTGAAATTTATTTAGGGGACAGCTGACAACTAACTACCTTGATTTTTTTTTCTCAGTCTTTTACTCATTGAATGTCCTTTAAAATGCTGGGGGAGCTGACCCAAGGTTATATGAGACCTTGAGCACAATGGTTAATTTCTCAACTCTCACTGTCTGAACTACACTTGGCGTACCCAGGCCAGCAGGGGGCCCTTTCTATTCACAAACAAGTTCTGAACCTGTCTTGCATGAGATGAGACTTGACACTCTGTGTGCAATAAATCTGCATAACATTTTTTTTTTAAATTGTTGCCTTAAACTAATAGATTAACTTTCCAGTTTTGTTCTAATGAAGTGAGATGTTCCTTTTAAGAGGGTTTTGAAATCGATGTCTGCATGTTCCTCTTGAGTCAGATTTAGTTCTTAGTATTGGTTATGCTGATGAACTTTTCTCAGCATAAACTAATTTCTTGTTTTCCTGGTATTTTAGAACTCAGCTTAAAAGGTCTTGAAGAATAATGAGCATGTGTGACTTGAAACGCCGTATTTAACAAAACAGGAAGGCAAAAACCGCACTCTTTGTAAGCAGGCGGGTTGATAACTCATGTCAGACATCCTGATGAAAAATCTTCAAACAGTCAGAAACGCTTGTAGTCACGGGAGCAACACCTGTGGTAAGTTGCCCATTACCTTTTGTCTTGTATGATTTTGACCAAAGGATCAATACTCATGTTTTATACCAGTTAATTTTAGCTTCATCTTCTTCAAACTTTGTTGAGTGTCAATGAGTTGAATGTGTGATTGTGGAGGGATTTTTCTTTGGGCGATCATCTATCAAACAAAGATCACGCTAACGGTTTTTTGATTATTTTATACAAGGTGGCTTCTTGCGGATGAAGTTCAAAATGAGCTCCAATGACAACATAACCACTACTGCAACCAGCAACACCACCGATCTATGCGTCAGCAGCGTCCTGGAGGGTTTGGGTTACAGTCTTGTGTTTCTCCTCGGTCTTGTCATCAACGGCGCTGCTCTGTGGGCCTTCGTCGCAAAGCGGGCCTCCTGGACCGACACCCACATCTACATGCTGAACTTGGCTCTGGCTGACTTTCTCCTGGTCCTTTTCCTTCCCTTCAGGATTTACGACGCCTTTTTCTGCCTGCCCAAGACTTGGCTCTGCACTTTCCTAATTTTTATTCACTTCACCAACATGTACGCCAGCATCCTGACCACGTCAGCCGTCAGCCTCCACCGCTACCTGACCATCAGGTTCCCGCTGCAGGCCAGATCATGGAAGAGGAGGAAGGAGGCAGCTGTCGCCGTCTGCTTGCTCATCTGGGTGTTTCTGATTTCAGTTGTTGTTGTTTTTCACAAGGTTAACCTTCCTGAAAAACTCTGGTCATGCTATGAAAGATGTAAAAATAACAGAATCAGTCCAGAATTCACCTCGATCCTGTTGTCTCTCGGCTACCTGGCTCCTCTGCTGATAATTGTGTTCTGTTCCAGTCAGATCATCCGTATTTTGGGGAAAGAACTAAACAAGTCAGAGGAAAGGAAAAGTATTGTGGGAATAATAAAAGCAAACATGATTGTGTTTCTTGTCTGCTACACACCAATTCACATTGCGCATGTGGTAAGTTTGCTCTACAAGGTTCCAGAAAACTGGAGGGACGTTTATCTACCAAGTCATAAGTTTCTACAAGTGTCTGAGTGGATCGCCTCCACAAACTGCTGCTTTGATTCCATCAGCTACTATTTTTTATTAAAGACGTTTTACGCTCGGTGACACCTTAGAGCTGTCGGGTCAAAGGCTAAGAAAGTTAAGGCAGACGGGCAAGGCGTTTAGTTCTGACTGAGTCCCATTCTGTTGTTACATTGCAGGGTTTATCTTTCCCTGCTGTCAGAGCCGGCCCAATGTTCATTAAAATTCCAAAATACTTTATTGATCTCAAAGGTAAATCAAATCAAAAGACGTAGCAGATAGCAGAGCATCATTTCGAGCTCCGCTTTCAGGGACGCCCACCTTTCACCACATACCCACTTCTTCTGATCATTTCCTCAGCTATTTTGAGTTCAACTTGTTTTATAGTTTCTAACTGCATAAACAGATATGGGAAGCTGTATGTTGTGCTGTATTTCAAGTGCTGAAATGAATGAATGTTGTAATATTTCAGTTTACTGATAAGTCCTGTATGTCAGCTCAGATGTTGGCAACAATGAAAGTAAAATACTTTTCACAAGGATAACTAAGTTTTCTCCATTTTTACATTTGCTTCCTTTGTTTTTAGGCAACAAAATAAATAAACTTCCTTGTTTCATCTGAATGTTTAGTTCTATTTTAAGAATCTTGAGATTGAAGATCGGGTTCTGCTTCAAGCTTCATGAGCTGAAACAGAAACATATCACACAGGAAACTCAAAACCCACACATGCAGCTAACCGTAAAAAGCAGCGAAGTCATGCAGATAAGACTTGCTTTTTGAAAGAATGATAATGGAATACCATTACTATTTGCAAAGTCAGACAAGTTGGCAACAGGGAGTACGGCTCAGTTTGCAAGTGTATTTTTTATTTTATTTTTTTTAAATCTTGCATTGATTGTTTTAAAAAAGCTTCCTGGGTTGGGTTTCAATCAAGCTGCACCTATTATTTGTTCATTTGCTATTGTGTGCTTGTGAAGAACATTTGGTTTAATATGCTGTGAAAACCAACTGACATAGGTAAAGGCTAACCATTGCTAACCATTTATCACCATTTTCCACTGCATAGTTTCTTCCTGCATGTTCTCTGGTGACGTAAATGCAACCGATGACACCAATAAAAGCAACAACACAAAAGCCTTTTTGCACCCGCAAGGGTTTAGTACACAAGCGGCCATAACCCTACTGACCTCATAATATTCTTTTTGCTGTTTGAGTGTTACCGCTTGATGTGTGAGCCTAACAGTAAATGCAATGTAATCAAATAGTTCATTTATTCAGTTCATGTAATCCAAAATTTGAAATGGCGAAATTACATAGATTTAATACACACAGAGTGCTATATTTCAAGTCGGTTCATTTTGATCATTGTGGGCTACAGCTTGAATCTCAGACCGTGTAAGTAGGTTCATAAAAAGTGTCTCCTTTTGGTCTAAAAAAGAAACCATCTCTAATTTATGGTAAAAAAAAAACAAAACAAAAAAAAAACAGTAACTGTGGTTGCCAGAATTTTACCATAATGCTACATTGCAATTGTCAACAATGTTGTTTTTACAGTAAATTAGAGACGTTACTTTTGTGGTGTAGACCAAAAGGGACACAAGCTGTGACCCACCATGATCAAAATGAACAGACTTGAATATAGCACTCTGTGTGTAATAAATCTACTTAAGTTTGCATTTCAAATTTTGGATTACATTAATTGAATAAGTGAACTTTTTGAGTAGATTGATATATCTTACGTTGACGGTTGTCAGATATTTGCTTATCTGTGTCTCAGGTCAGATGCAATTGTCAACAATGTTGAAAATTAAAGACAGAATTTTTTTTTAGCATTATTAAATACAATTCCTTTACTTTTATGCAACCAAATAAAAAAGTAAACTGTTCTATGTGTCTTTTAAACACATAAAAAAATGTCACATAGCCATGCAGGAAACCAAAACCACAACTACTAAACTAGAAATAAAAGAAGCAGATCACATCAGACGAAACCAAGTACGTGACAATACCACCGTCAATGCATTCAAAATCAGTCAAGAAGTCCTAAGTGGGAGTGCAGCTCGCTCGGTAAGTTGATTTTAGTGTTTAGTTTGAATTATTTTTGGTGAAAACAGTTCCCCTTTTTTACCACTTTATTCTAACTACAAAGGTATTTCATTCATTGAATGCATCAATGATTGCATGAAAGTGACTTTTTTTTGGTTTGGACAGTTATGGTTGTTGAAAAGTTGGCTAAATGGAGCACACAGTAAGCACTGTGGATAAATCAATCCGTGTGATCGGGCTGTGTTTCTAGAAATTTCATTTATTGCAGAGCCATGGAGAGACCACTAAAGGAGAAGGTGCTCAAAAAAAAAAAGGCACATCTCACCGCATTCTAGGACAGAATATTAACAAAGCCAAACATCTTTCAGAGTTTAATAAACAATAATAAATTACAAAATT